>NC_043759.1:28661870-28694586 GCF_902148845.1 Salarias fasciatus
ACGTTGATTGACAGCACGACAAGGCGGAAGCTCGAAATCTATTGGCTGAAGCTGACCGGCGCTTTTTCGGATAACATGGGGGTCTATGAGACGAAGGCGGGGCTCATAAATAAATTTATATGTTGCTTTATGCTGATATTATATTATAGTATGGAACCAGACTGACACATTTAAGCTCTGTTAAAAAATGATACATACACTGGAAACGAACGGAAACTCCGGACACCAGCTTTAAGAGCAGCTTCTCAGATGAACTGCAAAAAAAAGTTCCAACATACCGAGATGAAAAATAGAATGTAGAAGAAAAGCAGGATGAAGAAAACAATTCAAGATTAAAAGTATATATCTTTTTCGTTTGTTAAGTTAGTGTTTTGGTGAGACTCTTATATTCTTCTATCTTATTACAGTTATTAAGGAATATATTGTTGAAGCTGGATTTTCTAACAGAAGAGTTCATATTTAGAACATTGTTTAATATTTGTGAAGAGTCTAAGAGAGCTATTATTTTGTTACAAGTTTTTACATTTCATTTTATTTTGTTAAAGAAGTTAGTTTCGCATCACTGAAGCATAATAAAGCATTTTCATCAACCTCTGGGAAGCCTATCTGAATTTGTGCCTCGAGCACCCCCCCCCCCCCCCCCCCCCTCCCTCCCCCCACAGGAGTGTGTCTGCTGTTTCAGAAGAGACATTAGCAGCAGCGCTGACTCTGGAGAACCGTGGAACACTGGATCCTGGTGATGAGGGTCCTGAAGGTCCGACCGTCTGACGACATGTCAGCTGCTTTAATCACTTTAACTCAGAGCTGAGAGCAAAACGCTGACCCCTGCAGGAGAGGAGGACTCGTCTGCAGACTGACAGATGAAGGGCAAACCGCCGGACAGCTTTACTTCAGTCTGACTGGAGGCTTGGCGTCGTCCGTGGACCCGGCTGGAAACAGACCCCCGCCTGCCGGGGAGGGAACTCACTGCACTGCAGCTCGGCTGCTCGGGTTCCAGGAAATACTTCGTTTTGACAGCAGCACGCTGCAGTTCAGGAGCTGAGGCTAGAGCTAAAGCTAACAGGTGGAGGGACACGACCTGCAGAGTGATGAATGCTGGGAACTCTTCCTCCACAACAAACTGGAGGTTTTCAGGAAACGCGTCAGCTGCTGCCGTGACATGAAGACTGACATGAACTGACGCACATCTCATATAAAGCTGAATTAAAAAAACCAACAAGAAATATGTGCGTAGCTGCTTTGCTATAGCTGTTATGTAACCTTTTTCATGCATCCAGAAATGACTTTCTCAGTTTTGCTGGTCTTGAAGAGGAGCAGCAGGAGGCTTCGGAGGCGTCCTTCGGCTCCGCGGCGTTTCTCTGCAGAGCCCACACCGAAGCAGCACGTCAGCTCCCAGAATACAGGAGGCAGTTATGTCACTCAGAACTCCAGCCAAACGCACCAGCGTGCCTCCAACTGCAGCGTTTCCAGCAGACCTCCGCAGCTCCGTTGCGTAAGCGTTGATCCATAAGCCGTCTGTAGGAGGGGGAATGTAAAATTAGTTTGTGCACTTAGCCAGAGCTTATCTTAATTTGACCCGGGGTGACTGCGGACGCGGAGACGGCTGAAATATGCCGACATAAAAAGCCACCAAATATGAGGTGTCACGCAGTCTGCAGTCGCCGAGCCAGAAATCAATGAAGTGGTTTGTTCTTGGCCTTTCATCTTCATATTAGCCTGGTAATAGCGGGATATTTGCTGGGTGTCCTCCCTGAAAGCGTGATGAAATTGTTCCCCCGAGCAAAGTGCAAAAAAGAAAAAAGAAAGAAGAAAATGACAAGCTCTTTGACATAAGCCTCAAAAATGAAGCTTATATAATTAGGCTTGGCAGAGCCGCCGCCATCAAAGCGAAGGATGGCGCTGACTAATTGAGCAGACAGATTAACGGCGGTCTGACACGGCCAGAGAGCAGAGCAGGAGCCAGAGGTGGCGGCGGTCTGAAGGAAGCATCCATCCTCGCACTACGTTTCTTGCTCATCTACATTATTTATATAGTAATTGTATTATTTTCTATTGTTCCTGCTCATTTTACAAGGTTGAGGACCTAAAAGCAGCAGCTGGAAGGAGCTCCAGCTTTCTGTCAGCTGCCGCCGTTTCCCCGTCTTGCTTTGCTGAAACTTAGTAGGACTCAAGCAATTATTGGAGCAAACACTGAATAAAGCCAGAAGCAGAGCAAACCCAGGAGCACCACAGGACTGGAGGAACGGTAACCTCATGGGGAACATGCAGACTGCACACAGCAGTGTCTTATCTGCCCGGTGAAGTCAGTCTGGTTGGATGATGCTTTTAATTTGGAATTAGTTTTTTCTGAACTAAGGAATTCTGAATTATATTCCTGATCTTGGTGTTTACATGGGAAAATGAAGAATTAAATCCTCTCTAACTCTGGGGGCTGTGGAGCGTTCTGATTGGACGACGGCCGTGACGTAGTGACGACTGCAGGAAGTAAACAAAGCATTTTGGCGGTGATTTCTCTCTCTTTCTTTCTGGATTAAGTTTGATGCTGCAGCTTTGGAAATGCCCTCATTGCTCTGCTCTTTTCATTACATCCATTTCTTCTACAGCTCCCGCTAAATAAACCGTCTCCGTATGAGTTGACCCGCAGGCCGCCATCTTGGATACTGCATCATGGTGATGGACGAGCAGAATGACGGGAATAAAGTCACTTCTAGTTTATGGATAATTCCACTCCAAAGTAGAATAAATTTAAACCTAATTCAAACAAAGTTTCCAGGTGTTTTCAGGTCATTTTAGAGCAGAATTCCACTTTATTCTGACTGAAACAGGAATCAAAGTCCCACGTCTGAATGGATCTCGGTGGCGCTGCAACATGCGGACTCCTTTCTCTGTTTCCTCTCACACCAGCGAACCGTCGTCTTCTGTCCATTCGTCTCCTCACTGCCTGGTCCTGTGTCCTTCTCGTCCATTTCTGTCCCCGCTGATGACCACTTGTTGCTCTGAGACGAGGCCTTGAGGAGGAGTGGAGCTGAGCGGTGAGATTCTCCTGTCTGGACCTGTAAACCGGCCCAGTCCTCGCTAAACGCTGTGGTCATGATCGTCTGAGTGGCCCTGAAGCTCTGCAGGCAGCGAGACCATCACGGCCTGCAGGGATCCTCCGCAGGCTGGATTTCCTTCAGCATATCTGATGCCTGGCGCTTTACATATCACACACAGACTCTGTCCTTTGAATACGTTGCTTGTTTTCGATCCATTTTCCCCCTGAAAGCCTGTGAGGATGAAACAGCTCGCTGTTTCCCATGGAGCTCTGGAGATTTGATTCGGCGAGCTCACCTGCCTCTGCAGGACACATCTTTCCCCTAAAACAATTTAAAAGTGGCGATATCTGAACCGGGGACCGCATGAATAATAGAGGATATGCTAATACGGTGCCGGGGAGCGAGGGGTGATCTTGTTTTATCCACAGCGCTCGGCGCCGGAGCGACTGCTGCTGGCTGTTTGTACTCCGCCAGAGGGGCTCCCTTTGAAACGCTTAATGAAGATCTTCCTCCGACAGGACGACTCGCAGAGTGACAGCTGCTGCGTGGCAAACATGGCCGCATCCGCAGATGTGCCAACAGGGAGAACATTATGCAGCATGTGTGTCTCGGTTAGATTCCCTCCCTCCCGCTCGCCGTCTCCTGTTCCCGCTCATTAATCTAATGAACGGCGAGCAGCTCCAATCAATGGCGCGTTCGTCAGGGATGAGCGGCGCGGGCGCCGAGCTGACGGAGGCACGGGCATCAATATCACGGCTGATAATGATGATGGGCCGCTAATGAAGACGTTCCAGGCAGGTACGGCGGCGTGACGCGGCGCCGTGACGGGCCTCCTCACGCCGAATTGCTGCTATCGGATCAATTGTGCGATCGCCGTCTTCGTCCGCCGATGAATAATTTGACATGTAGGCCCACACTGTATTCGCTGTTAAGTCTCAGAATCGCATCGGTCACGCTCGCAGTGCTTTCCATTTGCGCCATCTATTATTAACCGTTCCTCCGAATTGCTTTTCAAGCCCTGATTTACAGGCAGACAGTGTGAAAATAACTACGGGCTGTGATAAATATCTCAGGCGCTCTCTGTTCTTTGCTCCCACTCATCCAGATACCGCCGTAATGGTTCGGGTACGAACGTGGAGGCAGAGAAAGGTAGATCAACCCACTTAGGCGCCGCCGCCGCCGCCGCCGCCGCTTCACGCTTTGAATCATTTATGGATGAGCTGTTTGTCTCATCACCGAAAATATAGTGATTCAGTCTACTGGGACCGGCAGACTAAAAATAAACAACCAGCGGAGACAGGAAGGGCCGGGACGTCCGTGTGTGCGCTTTCAGAAACCCTTGACCTTTAACCTTGGATTTCCCAAGGAGCTGCATCGCTCCAGAATGATCAAACTAGTCAACAGTTCCACCTCACAAGTTTACATGAAGAAACACACACTGAACCGCGTGATGGCGGCGAGCTGACCACGGCTCCTCTGCAGGGCGACATGACGCCGGCGGCGGAGCAGGCGTGGGCGCCGGGCAGGAAAATATGAGGCTCTCGGCCCCCCTCTGCGAGACGGGGCTCCGCCGGCCCGGCGAACGGCGCACACGGGGCCCATTCACAACTTTTAAATGCAGAAATGCAGCAGATTTAAAGAAGTTCTCCTCTCGCGCTCAGAGAACGAAGTGCGGAGGGAAGCAGTTTCCTTTAATCTTATTAGAGTCATCAGTCAGGATCCGCGGCTCCGGCTCCCCTCATCAGGACTGTGAAGCCCCCCGCTGAGCCCGGCCCGGGAGGAGGCGGTCCACGCCACGCCGGGGTGTGGGGTGAGTTAGAGGTCAGAGCCAGAGAGCCTTTCCAGGGCCATCCCAGAATCCTTCAGTCACACCAAGACCGCCACGGGGTGATTCTGGGGGGAGACGGAGCTCAGGACCGGACGCCGCTTTGCTCCATTTGTTTGGTTATTTCTCCTGTGGCGGCGGCGGCGATAGCGCAGGTATCCAAACGGCAGGTTGGCGGGCTGAGAGGGGGACAGCGGGAGCCGGCTCTTATCCCGCTCTGCTCGGCAGCGCCGGCTACCAGAGAGGCTTAATAATATCCCAGAGGCACACATGAAACACTTTCTCCACAGTGGCTGTTTACTGAGGAGGCTGTTTGAAGTTCAGCTCGAGATGTCTTCATTTCTGAAGCAGAGGAATGTTCCAGGGGGAGAAATTGTAATTCAGATAGGGAGGGGAGGAGGGGAGGAGGGGAGGAGGGGGGGAGGGGAGATGGGGGGGGGGGGGGGGGGGAGCCGGCAGATAGAATCCAAGAAGCGCTTCTGCTGCCTCTATATGTACATATACATATAATTCAGTGCGGGATATTGCGAGCAGCCGCGTCTGCCACTTTCATATCTCCACAACGTGATCTGAAAGGAAAAAAAAAAAATCCTCTGAACAGTGGGCCGAGAAACCCCTTCAAATTAAGAGACGCCTTCTGCTGGCACCAGCAGGACCATTATTTATTCATAACGCTCAGGCTGCTTCTGCAGAAATCCTACAGTTTGGAAGTGGAGCAACACAAGTCCGGCCCCCTCATTCCGTCAGCCAATGGCTGTCCGTCTGTGGTATGGGTCTGGAGAGCGGCGGCCCAGAGCGGAGGGTGGAGGTCGCTGTGGAGCACAGCTGCAGCAGCACCAGGAATCCACTGAGTCGCGTCTTTTTAACTCAACATGACGGTGAGGAGCGAGGGCGGCGTGGTAACACAGCACCGATCATCTTCAGTAACCTGAGTGCTTATTCAGGTGTTACACACAAAACAGTGAAATAAAGATTCATCCATCCAACGGCGGTGGCGATACGGAAGGAGAAGGTCGGATTCTTCCACAGATTATCAGGCCTCGCCTGGTTTTAGCCTTTCTATATTTATCATTAAATATACACAATGCATTAAAAATAAATCAGTATATTCCCTTGTTTGGATGGTATGCATGGTTTTAAGATTTATAAATGAATATTTTATGCTGATGATGTTCAGAATTATGTTTCGTTGTGTAGTTTGATGATTTTACAGTCAAACCCCACGTGGCGGCCTTACAGAACGATCCACTGCTGCAGGGCTGAAGCCACTCATCAGAACCGAGGACGAGGGTGAGGAGTGGGGGACACGGTGGGGCAGTGGTTAGTCATTCTAACGCCTCGTTTGAGTCCTGTGCACGGCTGTTGGTGCGTCCCGCCTCAGACTGTCTCTGTTTCACCGAGCAGAACCCCCGTACCAGTCTGAGGGTTCCAACTCATCTGTCCTCTCTTTTGCACACCAGCAGTCGATCCAGAAATCACTGATGGAAACTCTTTAAAGAATATTTGTTTTTGTCAAGTCATTGAAACCTTTAAAAGAGGAAAGAAGCACATATCAGTTCCCTGCTGGGCGACAGGAGGACACAGTAAAGACCACAGCGAGGTGAGCCTCAGCGAGCGGTGGAACGGTCCGACAGCAATCAGTGACTCTGGTTCGCGGGCGGGACGCCCTTCATTAACGTCCTAATGAAGAGGGCTTTTGGTGATATCGGGTTCCTGCTGCTTTATTGATACTCCACGGTGGATTGATTTCATGGCAGATGGTAAAATCCATGTTTGCATGTTCTAAAAAAATCCTGTCACACCACAAAGTAACAGAGCTCCAAACACTGAAAGCCACCATCAGCAGAACGGAATCCGGACTGCAGCTGGACACTGCTGCCAGAGGAGCAAACATGAAGTGACCACATACAGGAGGGAACCTGTGGCCCAGGTGGAACCTGTGGCCCAGGTGGAACCTGGCCCGAGGCCTAACAGCTCCAGCAGCCCGTCCCGGGTCGGAACCGGCTCACCGGCTCTGACAGCACAGAGGCAAACCGACTCCCGACCGTCCCGCTCTGCTGCTGCTCCGAGGCTGGCCAGACGCTCCGGGCCGCTCAGCAGGACCGGGTCTTCATCTCATCGGCGCTGCCCGGCTCGGCGCTGACCCCCGCAGGTCAGGAGGCCCACCGGGAGAACCCCCACCACTCCAGATGGCCGCTTGGCCGCGGGGCCTGACTCATTAAAGCATCCAGCCTGAGAAACGTCCCCGTTCAAACGGAGCTGTTTACCACCACAAAGCTCAAACGCTGGACCAAACTTTGATTTACTGGCTTCATTTTGTTCGTGAGGGGGCCATTTTTAATGCCTGTTTATTTTAGTATCTAAACAAACTGAACAGATAGATTCCAAACAGCAATGGCATCAAAATACCAGAGCGCTCTGTGCTGCAGCCGTCAGCACTGGGACGGAGGCGTTCGAGGGAGGTCGGGTCTGTCCTGCGCTCTGTATGTGGGAATATTGGTTATTAGCTATTAGAGGAGAAATGAATCTAGACTGCATCTGTTATGTAATGAAACCACGCTAAGAGTGTCTTGTCTCTGCAGTAGAAGCACCGTGGCCACGTGAGTTCACGTGTTTCAGCACTAAGTCTCTCCATTCCCCTACAGTGTGTGGTATGGCCTTGCTACATGCTAACGGCGTCTGAGACTCTGAGATCAAGCCACTGTCTCCGGGCTCTCATTAAATTCAACACAGAGTAGCATCATGGGAGAAAGAACTGAACCTGCCAGCACCAAGGACTGCCGCGGTTACACATGCATGCATACAGAGAGGAAGAAAGAAGCAGATATTGAATGATTACTGGTATCATCCCTGCGTCAAACTCCTCCCTGCACCTCATGAAAAGCAGCTTCTTAAACTGGGTGGTGTTTGGACTCGTCTGGAGCTCCAGCTCTGCTCCACAGCTTCATTCCACATCATGAAAGACAAAAATCTAATGAAAAATCAACTCAGTTAAGTTAAAAATCAACTTCTGAATATTTACAAGGAGGTTGGTTGTTTCCATCACAGGACACACACACACACACACACACACACCTGGTGAACAGTATTTGAAGCGGTGGCAGCGCTGACCTGGGCCCTCTGTGGACGCTGCAACACCACATGTAGATTCCTGGTTTCCTGGTTTCGTCCTGTCGACCTGGCCGTCAGTGTTTGTCCAGTTCGAGGAGTGAGTTCTAATTTTAATCCATAAACCCAGAGAAAGCAGAACACAGCAAAACAAAGACAAAGAGAATGAAGAAAATGCCACAGATTAGATTAAGGTGAAGGAGCTGCTGTGCCTCTGCCATCAGCGTTCACACAGGAGCATTTCTTACAGGAGGTGCTGTGAAACAACGAGTCTGTGAAATAATGAGCAGGTTTCTGTCCTTCATGCTGGAGTCACAGCGTAAAGAGATCAGAGATAAGGTTTGTTTTGTGAGAAAAGCACAAGATGTTCTAAGGAACGGAGGTTTGGAACCACTGTGGTGCTTGATACTGTAGTTGTTGACTCAATGTTTCACAGAAATTAAACCAGAATGCTATTTTTTATTGAACATCCTCTTCATTCGGGGTTAAAGCTGCAGTAGAGAGCAGAGGCGGAGGAAAGAAGCAGTCAAGCTGTCCCCTGCTATCGGTAGAGACACACCCGCTGGACACACTCCGTCCCACTGACAGGAAACAGCTGGAACCCTCTCTATCAAAGTAAAAGTTTTCTTGGACCAATCAAAATCTCAGTTTAACTGGGAGCATCGAAAGCAGCCACACTGTGTCCAACCCGATCAGGGATGTCTCCTTGGTGAGGAATGCAATACTGACGAGATCTGACAATCTGGCCTGGCTATATCTCTAACATCTGTGGGCATCCTGTTCATCCAGCTGTTGATGTGTTTGAGAAGTCAACAGAGTGACATTACAGCACTGAACAGGCTGGATCCTCCCGTTCAGGCTTGATTTATTTCATAAAACTCCACCATCCATTCACCTGGGCTCCCCGCATGGAAACCTCTGGTATTTCACCGTCCACGTGGTTCTGTTCATGAACGGCTGAAAGAGACGCTTCATGCTCAAACCAGCTACCATCTAATGTGTTCCGGTCAACGACGGACAGACCGGCGTTCTGACCGGAGCTCGGTCTGCAGTAATGGAGCTTTTCACATCTCAACCACTCCTAAAGCCGCTGAGCTATTACTGGAAGAAGGACTGCACGGCGGCTTTTTAATTGTGTCCAAGTTGAGGCAGGAAGTTTTCAAAGTGCCCCTGTTGCAGGATCCATTTTCTTCTAACAGCTTAATGTCATTCTATCTTTGGGGATTTATCGGTACTCCTCCTCTTTTGTTCTGAGACACGTCCCTTCAACACATACAGAGGGCTGCAGAGAGAGAAGCCGTCCTTTTGAGCTTCAGCGGCGTTAGATGGGATGATTGATGGATGCAGGCCTGTGCTGGGAATATGAATTACCAGTTCTGATTCTGGGCTCCCGGTGGGAACTGGCAGGACTTTGTCTTTCATGAGGGGGGACGGACAGAGGGGGGGTCCAGAGCAGGGAGAAGGGACGGGGCCGTGGAGGATTTCCCTCGTGTAAAGAGACGGACCGGAGACCAGGCGATGCTCCGATCAGACCTCTCAGAGTAAAGTCCTCCGAGCAGGCGGCCGCTAGCCTCCACTCATTTCAGCAAGCAGAGAAAATAAAGCTGCAGAACATTAAACTCGCTGGTTGTAACTACATCACAATAAACAGCAATTTGTCCCGACTGGCTGTGATTCTGTTTGGGTGTTTTACAGCGTGTCAGAGCGAGCCATCCGAGCGTCACGCCGCTTTCAGAACATTCATGGTGTGTAAATTTTCTAATAGTATACGCATTTTAATTTGGAGCAAAACAGCAGCTCTGTTGCATGAAGCCATTTTACAAGGATTTGTTTCTGAACAATTTATCCCGTCTGACAAAACCAGACACGATATGCACCAAGTGGCCAAAACATTAGGACCACCAGCAGAGGAGGGGATGACTCTGTGCTTCAGGCAAGGAGGTACTAGAACAGTACCCGGTACCAGGTAGGGGCTGGTGGAAGAGTTGTGATAGGCTGAGGAGTACAGCATAGCATATATGAACCAGTGACACTGGCCTGACTGCTGAGGAGAAGGAAAGCTGTGTCCACACCTCCTGGGTTAGGCTGAGCTCTGCAGACGGAGAGTGGAAGGATCTATTTTGGTAAGAAGTGCTGCAGAAGTGAAGCCGGTTCTGCCTGGCAGGTGTCAGGAGCCGGTGCAGCAGTGTGTGGGTCCTGTATGGCTGCAGACCAGGCCGGCGCCTCCACTGACCCTGAGCAGCCACCATGCTGCCTCCTCCTGCTCGCCGGTCCGCTGTCGCCTGTGCTAGCTCAGGTGGAACTGCTGCGTTTCTCTCGGTAAACGAGCCTTGAAAGAACAGAGTCGCACCTCACTCTGAACAAATGAAGCTGAATCAGAAGCGAACCAGTGTGAGGAGTTCTGGCTTCGTTAACCATATTGAAATCATCAGACGTCACATTCCTGTGTTCTGTGTGGTGTCACTGAGGAGAGCCGGCACTGGTCAGGATCCAGTGAAGAAGCTGAGGCCCTGTACCTTAATACAGGCTTCCTGGGAGGCCTTGGCTTCTGTGATCAGCGTGGGTTTAATGTCGGCGCAGACTGGAAGTGTTCACCAAGTGTTGCTCTACCCTGAAAATCATCAATTCCAGGATAACCTGTCTTGCTCCAAAGCCAAAGTATGGAGGAGTATTTGAGGAGTTTACTGGAGCACTGAGTGCTCAGGTAAGTCAGGTCAGACCGGGCTCCTCTCTGCAGATCACACCAACAGTTCAGCTTTCAGTTCCAGTCAAACCCAGTTCCAATCAAACATGGTTACTTTCTGTCATTATAACCGCAAAGTTGAATTAATTATTGTGTCAGAAGGTAGAAAATGAGTCAAAGTATTGATAGCAGTGTCGGGCGTCAGGTCTGATTGTGCACTGAGGACTCGTACACGGAAAAACTTCATCACAGACATCTGGATCCTCAGAGTTAGAGCCTTGTTGCTCAGTAGTTTAACTGCCCCGAGCCATGCTACATGCTACATGCTACACGCTACACATGGTTAAAGTCTGACATCGCGTTCCCTCGGTCTCCAGGCTACAGTACACACAGCGCAGTGTGCAGATACATGCTACACACTTTGTTATGGTCAGTGTGTACTGTAAGGCTGTTGGAGGTGTGTGTAGCGTCGACACACAGGCTGCATGCAGGAGATTCACTGTACCACGAAGTCTTTGGTACGGCTTTATTAGGCTTTATTTTATTAAAAAGTCCTTGTACCTGCAAATGGCTGAAGGTTGGTACCTGTAGAGCTAACGGTTGATCCCTAATCATTTTATCTAGAAAGGTTCATCCTCAAAGTCATTTGGACTCAGTTTTCAGACTAATAGACATCTGCTGTTGCTTGTAGCCAGGATTCACCAGTTTGGTGTTGTTTTATGATTATCAGCTCAATAATGCCTGGGTGAAAGGTTTCATGTTGTGGCAGGATGGGTGTGTTTGTGGTTGGTCTCAGCCTATTGGCTGGGGGCACTATAAAAAACCCCTCCCACGTCTGTGTCGCCCTCTGGTTCTTGCACTTCCGGGTTGGTGCTGGCTGGTAGTGGTGGTTCGTGAGAGCAGTGTCGCGATGGCTCCAGGGGGAGCGCGTCAAGTGCATGCCGCAGCAGTTGTAGATCGGGCGCATGGGTCCCGATGGTCCGGTGCTGGTCTGAGCATTTGTCCCGCTAACGGAAGTCGGAAGCGGTTCTGCCCTGTTCGAGCCCCGTTTCCAGCTCAGACACACCACGGCTGTCTTTGTCCTTGTTCTTTGTCCTTGTGTTTGTCCATCCTGGAGCTGCTGCCATATTAAATGTTATTCTGTGTCGTGTCCTCCGCACGGTGGCGTGTTGGTGTGGGCCAGCCCAAACACGCATGGGACTTTGGACCGGAATGATGCGCGCGCTCCTGTCAATTAAGTGTCTTTGTTTGAAACAATAACTTGAACGAATGTAACTGAACTTAACGAGGAAAAGAATAAATTATTTTCACCTGGAACCTCTGTACTCCTTTTTATCATCCGGCGAACCTGTGTAGCCTTCCTTTTTTAACAGTTTAGTTTATTTCCTGGGGTGAAATTCCCCAGGTGGCGTTGTCTGGCAACACCTATATAATATTTAAATTCCCCGCTTTGCCACAATGTGTTCACAGGTGAGTGGTGGAGCCAGTCAGCAGGAGGGCTGGAGACCGGATCGATGATTCGATGATCATGTAGCCTTATGAGCAATGGGCAGCGTTGCAGTGCAAAGCATTCTGGGATTGATCCACTGACTGATTGGGAGGGTAATATTGGCAAAGTCCTCATCTGGTCACTTTATTCTGTTTTTTTACGTAAAATGAGCATCTGTTCATGAGACATCTGTCGTGTCTCCACGCTGCTCTCATGTCCTTGCTGAACCGGATCGGTACGGAGACAGCAGGCTGGACGGACAGCAGCCGAAGCAAAGCGTCTCGGTGCCTTTGAGGGAGAAGAAGACTGAGTGTTCTTAAGTGCCTCCTGAGTCTTTTGTCCTTGCCGGCGATGGATTCACTTGCCAGCAGCATTGTGCGTTGCTGAAGAAATATTGAGGCGCGGGGCAGACAGCCCCCATCGGTTCAATGCTCGGATAATTGACTCGCAGACACACAAGGTGACAGCGCCGAGTGCAAACGTCTGTCTCACACCAGGAGACAGCCCCGCCATTTTACCCTCAGCTTTACCTAACCGCGCCTCCGTTCAACGCCGCCCGGAAACCAGGCCAGGCTGGATGGAGGGATGGATGGATGGATGGCTGGATGGATGGATGGCTGGATGGATGGCTGGATGGATGGATGGATGGCTGGATGGATGGATGGCTGGATGGATGGCTGGATGGAGGGATGGAGGGATGGATGGAGGGATGGATGGAGGGATGGATGGAGGGATGGATGGATGGATGGATGGATGGATGGATGGCTGGATGGATGGATGGATGGATGGCTGGATGGATGGATGGATGGATGGCTGGATGGAGGGGTGGATGGAGGGATGGATGGAGGCTGCCTCCCGCTCCGCCCAGCGCGGCTGGCGGACGGACTGGCGGCGCCAGTCAATACGGCGTAAAGGCTCCATTTAGCAGTGACGTGCCTTGGAGACGAGGCCTCGGGAGTGCCTGGAGGAGGGGGGGGGGGGGGGGGGGGGGGGGGGGGGTTCCTGACAGAGATGGATGGTCTGAGGCTCCACAGCCAGCAAGGACAAAAGGGACGCCCGGCCCGGCCCGGCCGGCCTCCTCCGTCCCGCCGCCTCCAACTAACCGGCACTCTCACTCCCGGGATCCCGAGCCGAGGTGAAAATGAAATTACTGCAGAGGTGGGTGGAGGGTGGAGGGCGGAGGGCGGAGCGCGGGGTGGGGGTGGGGGGGCCTGCTGGAGGAGGAGGAGGAGGAGGAGGAGGAGGGAGCATGCTGAAAGCAGCCCCAGCATTTTGCTGATGAAGTCGTGTCTGGTTTTCTGACACCGTGCGTTTTGTCACCGCGCCGGAGACCCTGAATAATTCATGGAGGGAGACCCAGTGGAGTAGGCCTAACACACACACACACACACACACACACACACACACACACACACACACACACACACACACACACACTCAGAGCCTGTTTCTTTGATCTTTCACCCAGCCAAAGACTCGCTCCATCCATCCACTCTCCTGTTGCTCTTCGTTCCAGAGGGGAAAACATCATTTATTCCCTCTTCATGTCTGTGGAGCTCCGATTCTCCCGCTCTTCATCTGACGGAGCAACAGACAACCCAGAATCTCCGAGCTCGTGGGTAAAGTGGCGAACCTGTCTAGGGCAGAGGGATCTGGAACAGCATGTGGCGTGGGTGTGTGTCGGCTCTCCGTCAGCTCCGCCTCCCACGCCGGCGGTGGCGTCTCAGAGCGTCCGTGAGAATCGCCGCGCAAACACAAGGATCTTTGGAAAGGATGCAAACACTTCGACACATATTCTCTACAGCAGCGTCCGCCCGGCGTGAGGAGGGAGGAGAAGCCAAGACACCTCCTCCTCCTCCTCCTCCTCCTGCTCTTCCTCCTCCTCCTCCTCCTGCTCTTCCTCCTCCTCCTCCTCCTCCTCCTGCTCTTCCTCCTCCTCCTCCTCCTCCTCCTGCTCTTCCTCCTCCTCCTCCACCTCCTCCTCCTCCTCCTCCTGCTCTTCCTCCTCCTCCTCCTCCTCCTCCTCATCCTCCTCCTGCTCTTCCTCCTCCTCCTCCTCCTGCTCTTCCTCCTCCTCCTCCACCTCCTCCTCCTCCTCCTCCTGCTCTTCCTCCTCCTCCTCCTCCTCCTCCTCATCCTCCTCCTGCTCTTCCTCCTCCACCTCCTCCTCCTCTTCCTCCTGCTCTTCCTCCTCCTCCTCCTCCTCCTGCTCTTCCTCCTCCTCCTCCTCCTGCTCTTCCTCCTCCTCCTCCTCCTCCTCCTCCTCCTCCTCCTGCTCTTCCTCCTCCTCTTCTTCCTCCTCCTCCTCCTCCTCCTGCTCTTCCTCCTCCACCACCTCCTCCTCTTCCTCCTCCTCCTCCTCCTGCTCTTCCTCCTCCTCCTCCTCCTCCTCCTCCTCCTGCAGTCTGCTTGCTGTTCTTCAGAACAATCGGACGTCTTTACAAACCCGACACGTCTGGCGTGCGGCGCCTGGCGAGGTGGCGAACAGGTTTTCAGCCAGAGCCCAGCGAGTGCTCGGGTTGGGAGGAATCCACTCCGACACGCCGCCTTAATAAAGACATTTCAGCCGATGAATTATGAACAGGGCTTTGCTTTTGTTTCATCATTAATGAAGCACAGACCTCTAATGAGCGCACGCTAATCAGACTCTGCTTCTCTTCACAGCAGGTTGACACAGACGTTAAACCACCGGGAGCTGAACGCTACTGAGGACAGGAATCTCTGTGAATTCTACAGGATTCTCTTATTTTAATATTTATGGTGCAAGGTAAGTGGGTTTAGTTCTACACTTCAACTTTGGTCTGGCAGAGCTTTTTTTAACGCAGCGTTGACATTTGGACTTAAAAAAACAAATATTTCCTTTAATTTAGTGTTTTAATGTTAAAATGAACCTGCTGAAAAAAACTGATTTAAGTTCATTCTTCCTTCTGCTTCCTCTTAACTCTAACTTTGGAAAGCTTGTGTGTGAACCTCTGTTATGTTTTCAGTGTCTGGAGTGGGAGGAGGTCTTTCCCAGCATGCATTTCTCCTGGAGGACACTAAGAGGAAGTCACGATCGAGAGCAGAAACTCAGGAAGTGCAGGTTTGGTCCAACGATCTCTCTGATCAGCACATAGTGGAAAGGACCGTTTACCACTTTTAACCACTGAATTTTAATCATTTTCTGTAAACTGATAAAAACAGGAGTCTGACTCTCACTCCAAACTTACTGTGAACCGACAGTTAGTTGCTGGGTTTCACTCCTGATGAGAGTTTTTTAATGGAGGCTGAGGAGGAGGCCTGAAGTCCTTTACAAAGAACATTTATCTGATGCTGTGGGAGCTTTTAAATCATTATTATGAAGACATCTCAGTTTTCAAATCCCCAGGAAGGTTAAATCAATGCACACTTTTAAAAGCCACATATAACAAATATATATGAGAACACAGACACCGATGAAACAGTCAAGGTTGTCTTTACAGACATAAAGGACCAAAACGCTCTGAAGCGACTGGAGACCTTCACTGATTCACCAGCGATCCAAAGAGGAAGAAACGAGGACAGAAGGCAGCAGAGGAGCCGTCGTCACAGACGGAGCTCAGCGAAGGAGGATGTGACGCCGCTGATGGTGAAGGAATCAGAATCACTCCACAGGGGACAACAGGGTGAGGAGACACAGCTTCTGCTGGATCCTCCACGGCTTTAGACCTGAGCCCCCCCCCCCCCCCCCCAGTGAGCTGGACCAGACCTGAGCCCCCCCCCCCTCCCAAAGACCTGGACCTGCCTGAGCCTCCTGAAGCGCCGCCATCGGGCCGTCTCTGTGCCTCAGCCAGAGGTTTGATAAAACTCCGTCTCTGTGTTTCCATGCAGACAGAGGGAGACGGAGATTCACGTCGCAGCGTGAGACAGAAGCCTCATCAGCACTGTGACGGTCTCGCTAGCTGCTGAAGCTAGCTGCTGCAGCTAGCTATCCTCCCAGGTGAACAGATCCCTCATTAACTCAGCTGTGAAGTTCAGCTGGTTTAATCTGTGGATCTGAAAACAGGAAGGAAAACTGCCTGGCAGTCAGCTGAACGATAACATGGAAACATATGATCAGCATCAGGGCGATGCTAATGCTACTAGCATATTATTGTTAGCATGTCAGTGCTAGCTTTAGCAGCACATGTGCAGCCTGCATTGTGTTTGTTTGGAGGCTTGTGATTGGCTAACGTGGCTTCATACTGCTGGTTACACTGCCCCCTACAGGTGTGGCTGCTCACTGCAGCTCTGAACCAGGTTTTAATGAACATTTGTGTAAACGGAATGTTCTATGGAAACGTAAAGGAGGAAATGTCCATTTTCCTCTGTGTGCTGTGTGTATTCATGTCCTCAGGTTCATCATTAAAGTCGATCCTAATCCTCTGAAAAGAGGTAATATCAGATCCTTCAGGAGAAGGTGGGAAATGTCTGCGCTCCACTCTGGATGGCTGCATGTAGAGTGAAGCCGTCGGAATAGCTCAAACACGGTTGCTTAATCCTATTCTTACTCCATGAAGCCGTTGCTGATTTCTTTTTTCACACTGAAGGAACAGTAACTCACTGCTGCTTTGTTCCAGGGCTTCTCACCTCCCCTCAACCCTCGTCTTATGTTCATAAAAACTGCATTTCAGACAGGGTTAGCAGCAAATTGAATAAAGCTAATGTCACCCAGAGACCCAACCTTATTAAAAAAATAACAGTAATCGTCCAGAGACGGACAGCGAGGAGCGGCGAGTCCTCTGGATCCTGACTCATCGGATGAGAATCGCTGCTCTGTGGAAGCCTTAATTAGCCACTCGCCTTTGGAAAATATTAAGACGACTCGGCCCACAGGTTGTTCCGCCGTCCTCCGTTCACGGCCTCATTTAGCGAAGGACCGCGGCAGCGTAAGACAACAAAGGCAGCAAAGTCGTTTCAGCCACTGATTTACTGGCTTCACCTTTGAGAAACTGTAATTTAATCGAACTTACATATCTGCCGTCACAATTAGGCTGAAATAGAGCTCATATTTTCCAACAAGCATCGCCTAATAGATCTCAACACGTCAGGCTGGTAATGGCTCCACACACAAGAAAAAGCATGTGAGACCTGGAAAAGCAGAGCAGCCGTGGACGTTTAGATCATCCTGCTATCATTTGGGAACGAGCACGCCCATAAAACTGTGAATAATGTGAGAAATGATTTTCCTGGCTATTAGACGTTTCACATGGCAGCAGCCTGTTAGAGCCAATGGCTTGTGGAGCAGTAGATGTACTGTACTCCGCCATGTGTCATCCATCTCCTTCAGGCTTTGTGAGGTTTGCGTGCCAGCTGTCTGCAAATCTTCCCGTGTCTCACTCCATCATTTGTCATTTTTCCTGCTGTTAAAGAAAACTCAGAGCGCTGCAGCCGCTCACAGCGGGTCAGCCACCGGCGGCGTCTCATTTCCCGGCGGGTCAGTCTGCCTGCGTCGCACGAGAACAGCTTCCTGAGCCGTGGTTTTGATTTTAGAGCAGGCGGAGGAGGTCTGCATCTCCGTCATCCCACCTCCGCCCCCCCTGATCAAAGCAGGGACGGAGGACCTGGACGGGGGGTCTGGAAGCCAGGGTGGAGGGGGGCACAGGTCAAAAGTACTCCAGACAGTACCTTCTGCAGTGGGAACAGTGGATTTCACCACAGAGATGACTGAAGCATCTATCCATTATGAAGCACAGCAGTGTGTGATGGTAATCGATACAGCAAATTCTCTTCCTGTCGAACTTCATCATATGCTGAAAATGTAGTAAAGTTTAAATATCTCATACAGCACAAGACATACTGCTCATGTTTCACACTTCTTCACCCTTTATGACACCAGTGAACTTAGAAACATGTGAAATGCTGGCGTGTAAACCCCCCAGCCGAGGAGACGCCGCCCGTCTGGGCTGCTCTCTCCGTCTGCCGCTGGTCTTAATGTTGTGGCTGATGCTCTGCGGCGTGCGGCTGGGACATACGCAGCGCTTCATGCAGTGTGTGTCTGAACCGACGCGACAAATTGCTTGAAATGCTGAACACATGTCGAGATTCGGGTCGACGCTGATCTGCTGCGTCTGTTCGTCCGTCTGCCTGAGCGAGCGCTCCTCGAGCCAGGACGGAAACGCACACACACACACACACACGGCGGCAGACGGCTCTGCAGGCAGGGCGTCGAGACACTCCAACATGTGGCCAGTGGATTGTCAGGCGGCGCCTCCTCCACGGCGCCGCTTCCTGCTTCACCTGGAAGCGAAGCCTTGACCGCAGGAACAGAGACGGCGTTCCCCTGATCAGCGGTTTGTATCGGGCTGATCGATAAACGTTAATGTGGAGGAGAAAACTGCGAGACCGTTCCTCTGCTCGCGCCGTCATTCTAAATACATCCACTTTTATTTGCAGTGGAGCTGGAGGAGCTGGAGGGAGGAGGGGAGTGGAGGGAGGAGGGGGTGGAGGGAGGAGGGAGGAGGGGGTGGAGGGAGGAGGGGGTGGAGGGTGGAGGGAGGAGGATGGAGGGTAGAGGCGGGTGGAGAGCAGTGCTGAGTGAGCCAGAACAGGCCCGATGGAGCGCCGGGCTGCAGTTGGAATCAAACCCTCCATAGCAGCAGACAGACTGAGAGGCTGGGCCGCTGAGACAGACTCGGGTCCAAATCCTGATCTCTCTGGAAGTCATGAAACTGTTTCTGAGCTGTTTGCTGCTCCAGCTGGACCTCTGCAGCCCTGCACCCGGGAGGGGGGGGGGGGGGGGGGCACCTGACTCAGCTCACCTCCACCTGCAGGGAGAAGAGAAGAGAAGAGAAGAGAAGAGAAGAGAAGAGAAGAGAAGACTTTATTAATGTCACATAGGAGAAATTCACAGGAGCAAGAGGCTCACAGAACACAGGGGGGCAAAGAGTAATGAAAGGTGCAGCAAGAACAAGTAACGGTGCAAATCATTGGATTGATGATAGAAGATAAAGACAAGGAAAATCTAACTGCATGTACAACATGAATCCTAAATATAACAGGAACTATATAATATATACAACATTTACAATACTATATACAATATTCTATACAATATGTAATTATACAACATGATATATGAAATGTTTTTTCAGCGGAGTGTTTTTGCTGGACAGCAGAGTGAATGGATTATAGTGTCCTTGAATTGACACAGCTTGTTGAGTGTCTCCTGTCTCGCTCTGTCCTGCCTGGGGACAGCAGAGGACCACAGAGTCACGAACGGTCCAGAGAAGGAGTCTGGACCTCGGTGTCCTCAGCAGGGGGAGACACTCTGGCCTTGGTGTTGTGGGACCAGTCCAGTTTATTGTTGAGGGGAAGACCCAAGGACTGGAAACTGTCCACGTGTCTGCAGTCCACCCTGGAGCGTGCACGGAGCGACGCTCACGCTCCTCTCTCATGCTACACGGACTCTCGCATCCTCCGGCGCTCCAGGCTGTTCATCTGCTCTTCTGTTGCAGATCATTTCTAGAAAATGACATTGCTGTCCTTTAGTAGAGTCTGTTACGGCTGTTTTCTGGTTCTGAATGGGGGGCGGGAGGGGTGCCGATCACAGGCCTCCTCATCCCCCGTCTCCGTCCCCCGTCCAGGAGTCTTTGTCTTTGTAGACTCTTCTACTGTCTGACAGCTTCACAGAGTTCGAAGTCGGCGTCCATCTTTGTTTGCTGTGGAGAAGAAAATCAAACCGCCACCAGTCGCACTCAGGAGGAAACTTTCAGTCCCGTCATCCGCCTTGGAGGAATGAATCACGGCCGTTGGCCTGGTGGAGTGGGGGGTGGGGTCGGGGGGCTGACGCATGGAGAGTCAGGACTGTGACGGCGGCCCCGGGGAGACCCCGGTCTGCCCAGCGGAGAGGAAACCCCCAGCCGGAGGGGTGGAGCCAAACGCAGCGCTCCGCTCTCACAACACACCCTCCTCCTCCGAGCCCAGCAGCTCCTGAGCGCCGGAGCAAGTCTGCAGACGGGTCTGCTCTGACCTGGAGGGTGAGGGGAATCGCACCATCGCCTTGGAACACAGTCCTTTGAAATGTTTTTTGATGTGCTCATTTATTGGCTGATCTCAGCACTGTGTGTGAGCTGCATATCATGTCTCCGTTTAAAAAACAATAGCTTTGATAAAATCACACTGACTCCTCTTCTGATAATGTATTCATGATGAGTGCAGGCAGATGAATTCTGGGAGAACCCCTCTCTTCTGATGTCCTGGGTTCTCTGGGTTCTCTCCAACGGGAGCAGAGGGAGCGTCTGCAGGATGAGTCCATCGCGGTCGGAGCCGGCGCTTCGGGCTTTCATCACCTCTGCAGTTCTGCTCTCTGCGCGATGCAAACGTTAACGTGGTGTCGTGTCGGACCGCAGCGGGAGACGTTAAGCCCAGCGTACCGGGCTCTCCGAGCGCCGCCGCGGTGGACCGGTCAAAGTGCTGATAGGAGCACTTCCTGTCGGAGTGGAGGTATGATGGCCGCCTCCACACGCTGCAGCCGGGGGAGCGAGGCTCTGGAGGAGCTGCAGACTGCAGCAGACTCAGCGGCAGTGCTGGTACCTTTTGCACTGGAAGAAATAAAAGTCAAAATGAGGAGAGTGGGAGGAACAGCTGATGAGCTGGATTCCTTTCTGATAAATACAGGCACATGTTTGTCATGATGGTTTCTGAATGTATTTGTATGTCAATAAGAAAGTCCCTCCAGCATCAGCACCTTCTCTCTTTCTTTTTGCAGGAATAACATCCTAACAGTCTTGTTTTGAACCACGAGGGTGTGGACGGCTTCGCTCCCGGCCTCCTGACCCGAGGTCACAGAAACATTCCCACCTGGACAGAAAGCACCTGGACCCATCCAGCAGCCGGAAGCTGCTGTCTGCAGCGCCGACGGCCTGCAGGCCTCTGGGAGGGCTTCTCCCAGCTGCAGAGGAGCAGGTCCAGACCCCAGCGGTGGACAGATTCCTGCCGCCTGGTGTCAGTCGCTCCGCCTGGCTCTGGAGGAGGCTGACGGCTAGCAGCTTCCTGTCTGAGATCAAAACGCCCTCCAGAGAGGGACGCACGGAGCACATTCATCCAGCCAGCTTGTTGTTAAGACGCCACCATAACGGGGATCTGCTTTACAGGAACCCTTTCTTTCTAAAACATCTGTCTTGTTCACACTGGAAGCCTTGAATGAAGGGATTAAGGTTTTATTTTACATTTACTCCAAATTTAACACATTTTTTTTCAAACTGGCAACTCTGGGCTCAAGACAACACAGACGGAGGAACATGCTCACTCTCCAGAGCGAGATGCATTGATGAGAGCGCGGTGTGAAGCTGTCCTGGTGTTCCAGACGCCTGCAGACCCAGAGGCCACAGGACGCCTTCAGTCTGGAAGGACGGATCGCCATGACATAGCAGCAGCAGCACGGCGCTCACGCTGCCCTCCGGACAGGAGCTGCGTTGTGTTTTCATGTTGAAAAATGAATAATATTAAAACAATGGTATTATTAGCATTGTAACAGATGCAGGGGATTTCTAAGAAAAACCTAAAAATAGATCTTATCATGAATATTATAATAGCCATGCTCCTTTACAGACACACACACACCATCTGACCTATTCCTGTATGTTTTTGTCTCCATGGTGAAATATTCACTCACTGAATAGAACGATTGAGTGTTTTGGTAAATTCCTGGACATCCTGCTCCAGAGCAGATCTCATCACTGCAGTTCAGTAATAAATTCAGAATTCAGAACATCTGCTTCCCTTCCCTCACCCGGCTCGGTGCAGCGCTGTGTGTGTTACTGTGTTTCTGAAGGAGGGACCTGTTCGCTTGGATTCAACCCAAACTTTATGAAGAGCTGCACGGGAACAGCTTCGCTCCGTTTCCGTCTCTGCAGCGGCGGAGCGTGGCGGGTGGAGGTCAGCTGACGTGCTCCCTGCTTCCTGGTTGGCCGCTGTGCGTCGGGAGTTTTCCCCGAGCGGCAGCAGTGAGTGGGAGTCGGCCCGGCTCCTCCGAAACGCCGGGCGCCGCGGAAAAGCACACCGCCGTCTCCGTGGCAACGGCGCAAAGAGCACAACAAACACCCAGCTCCTGCGGCGGGGGGCGGAGGGGGAGGGGGCGGAGGCGGCGTCCACGCCGCGAGGAACGTGAAATCAATATTTTACTTGGCAGAGAACTCTAGACGCTGCGCTGTTTGCCCAGTGGCTCCTCGGCACAGGGGTCGGCTCTCTGAGGGGGGCGGCTGGAGGAGGGTGGAGGAGGGTGGAGGAGAGGTGGAGGAGAGGTGGAGGAGAGGTGGAGGAGGGTGGAGGACGGTGGAGGAGGGTGGAGGAGAGGTGGAGGAGGATGGAGGAGAGGTGGAGGAGGGTGGAGGAGGGGTGGAGAAGGGTGGAGGAGGGTGGAGGACAGGTGGAGGAGGGTGGAGGACGGTGGAGGACGGTGGAGGAGGGTGGAGGAGAGGTGGAGGAGGGTGGAGGAGGGTGGAGGAGAGGTGGAGGACGGTGGAGGACGGTGGAGGAGGGTGGAGGAGAGGTGGAGGAGGGTGGAGGAGGGTGGAGGACAGGTGGAGGAGGGTGGAGGACGGTGGAGGACGGTGGAGGAGGGTGGAGGAGAGGTGGAGGAGAGGTGGAGGAGGGTGGAGGAGGGTGGAGGAGAGGTGGAGGACGGTGGAGGACGGTGGAGGAGGGTGGAGGAGAGGTGGAGGAGGGTGGAGGAGAGGTGGAGGAGAGGTGGAGGACGGTGGAGGAGAGGTGGAGGACGGTGGAGGAGGGTGGAGGAGGGTGGAGGAGAGCGGAGAGGCGGCTCGCCCCTCCCTCCAGCTGCCCGGGTGGAGACAGTGTTTTATTCCCATCACATCCGGTGAGGTGCGCTTGTTTTCTCCACCCCGCGGCCTCGGGACGTCCTCCGAACCCCAGACATCCCCCCGCTCCAGTGCAGGCCCCGCCCTGCTGGCGGGCTGGTTACTCCGCCCGTCCCGTTAACGGCCTCCGTCCTTAATGGACGTGATCGTCGCCGAACACAACAAGCCCTCAGCCGTACGTCAGATAATGAATTGTGTTCGTTCATTAGCGGAGGGGAGGCGGGACGTGGGTGATTTCGTTAGCGCCGGACTGAACAGTGTGCTCAATAATTTGCCAAATAGGTTCCATTATGTACAGCTAATTGTGTCTCGCTCCTGAAAGGCCAGACGGGGGCGGGGGCGGGGGCGCAGCGCCATCAGTGGCAGCATCTTCTTAACCATCTGCAGATGTGGCTAATTACGATGTCCCGGCAGACCCCCCTCCAGCCACCGCGCTGTTTCCTCAGAACGGCGCGGCGTTCGTACCGCAGCATTGAGTGGGCTGAGAGTTAATCACTCAGAGATCGTGTGGAGATCGCTCCGAGGCTAATTTCTCCCTTTGCAGTCGGTGATGGACGCCCGGTCCGGGAGGTCAGTGGAGATAAGGCCCGGCGCCTCCGTCAGCTCACGGTGCAGATAGAGCGGCGCCGCCTTTATCAGGGCAGCAGGACGGCACAGGGAGCCCAGGACTCTGCGTACGGCCAGAACCAGATATCCTCGCCCATCAAGCCGCACAATCAATGACTTCAACCCCGCCGGAGACCACATGGCCGGAGACGGGAGGCGGAGGCCGCGGCACGCCACGGCAAAGCTTCCACTGTCCTCTCCTTCCCTGTGTTCTCTGCAAAGTCAGAAAAACTCCTGGAGCAGCCGCTGACCCACGCTGCAACGGGAAAAGACAGACGTGGAGCTGAGACCCGGTTTGACCGACAGTCAGTGATCCTGAACCAGCAGCAGGCCAGAAGGTCCAGCATCCTCCACCAGACGGCTGAAGGATGCTGGACCTCACGAGGCCCTGAAGGCGACGTGCTCCACCGTGAGGTTCTGCCAGGAGGCAGCTTCACTGCACGATGCTGCCACCGCCGTGCCTCACAGTGGGGGTGTGGCTTTGTGCCGGTGTGTGACGTTTGATGGAGACCGTTCATGCTGCTCTCGTCAGGTGAAGGAACCTGCTTCCAGTCACCTCACCTGTATTTGGACAAATTCTGCTTCACATTTCATCTGAGCTGTCTTCAAAATTTCCCGTCTGGTTCCCTCAGAGTAAATCTCTGAGCTTTTGGAACTGATCACGACTGCAGAATATTTCCTCTTTGTGATCTTTGGCTGTGAAATCCTTCATTTACAGGCAGCTCCACGGCAAAATATGGAAATTATATCTTTAAACCTTGATATTGTATCATGCATTTTATTGTTTTGGTGGGAAACAAATGAACTTAACTCTGTCTTTCATACTTCATAAAACCCACAGTTTATGTCTTAGGTCATAAAAATGTTGCCTGGTAAACCAGCCCCGCCCACTCCTCATCTGTTTGGATTTTGGAGATGAGCTCAGTCTGGGTAGGAGCCATAGGAGGGGATGTCACTCAGCCTGAAACGGCCGAGCCAATCAGCGTTGCCGCTTTTTGTTTTCAATTTTTTTGGCGAATTCTGGTGGCTAAACCGGAAGTGACGCCATCACTGCGCGTATCGGAGATGATGGACTTTAACTTTAACCATCGTCAGAAAGCTGCAATCAGTAAAGTTACAGCCGAAATACCAAGAATTACAACAATCAAGCAAGAGCCAGAGTCTGGCCTGGAGAGGGTCTGACAGGAAAAGACGTTTTCGTGTGTCTTTGCGTGTAAGGAAGCTAGAGCTAATGAGCTAATGCTAACCCTTAGAGAAGCTAGAGCTAATGAGCTAATGCTAACCCTTAGAGAAGCTAGAGCTAATGAGCTAATGCTAACCCTTAGAGAAGCTAGAGCTAATGAGCTAATGCTAACCCTTAGAGAAGCTAGAGCTAATGAGCTAATGCTAACCCTTAGAGAAGCTAGAGCTAATGAGCTAATGCTAACCCTTAGAGAAGCTAGAGCTAATGAGCTAATGCTAACTCTTAGAGAAGCGAACGCATTTTGATGGCGTATTTGTTTTGAAGCACTGATTGGCTGAAATCTGTTCGCTGTCAGTCAAAAGAGTAACCGACGCCCCCTGTAAGACCCTTCTATGGGCTCCTATCCAGACTGAGCTTAACTCCAAATCCAGATGTGGATGAGGAGTGGGCGGGTCTGGTTTACCGGGCTCATAAAAATGGATGAAATTGAAAACATGAGACGTGTATGAGGTTATGGATGACATGCCGAGTCCTGATCTGCTGCAATAAAAGGCGTCATGCAGAAAAATGGAGCCTGTATGAGCTGCAGACTCACATGAACAGGCTGCGACCTGCTCTCGCTTTATCTGCACTGTGCTCATCATCAACAACAAACAAAACACAGTGGCGCTCACATGGAAGACGTCCCATCCACGCTCCTGACTCTGGCTTCCATTAAAACCCCTGCTCCGTTTTGCTGTCAGGTCGTTCCTGTTGTGACACTGGAGGTCCGGTCAGCCGCCGTTTCTTCAATCACAGGATGCATTTATGACTTTGTGAGATTTTATGTTATAGAAACTTTCAGAGAAATGACCTTCAATTGGTTAATCTTCATCAAAACAGACATATTGACCTTGATTAGATTTTTAAAAGCTGTAAAAGTGGAACTCGTGAGAGAGTGAATTCTTCTCTCAGTGGAGGATACATTAAGGGAATGATAACAAGTGTATTGATTCCACGATGTATTGCTGTCATTCTGTTCAGAACTAATACAGTCCTGTTTGAAAAACTTCTGAACATCAATCGACTGTAACACTGATTTTCCATCACTGCCATGAATATATGCACTTCAGTTTAATTGATGGTTCTCGTTCCAGAGCGCCCTGCTGCCTGAAATACCCGCTGAGTGAGGGACCTCCGTAATCCATACATGAAAATCTGTGTGTTTTCTTAGTCTATATTTAAATCTGCCCACCTGCGTTACTGAACTCTGGCAGCAGGCTGGATCTTCTGCTCCTCTTCTCAAACCAGGACTGGTTCTGACAGCATGGTGAGAAATAGCAAGAAGGGATAATCTCATCAAGGTGGGATGGTTAGAACCTGCTGAAAGTCAGTGGAAAGAAGAAAAATACATATTGTCCATATGTTGTTGTCCATATGAGATTAGCCAGATGTAAATGAAATCCATCCCGTACTTCCTGTTCCTTCCACAGAGGGATAGTTTGTGTTTGCTCTCCTTCCACCAGGCTTCCTACGCTCTACCTCTCTTCCTTCTCTCCATCACGTCAGCTTCCCACACAACCTGAGAAACTCAGGACTGAGCTGTGATATGTGGCTTTGAATGTTGATTTGTTTCACAATAAAATCTCAATTTTTTTCAATTTATCATTTATTTCTCAACATATAAAAATAAATGAATCAAAACAACATCCAGCTGCTTGTAAGGTAACATAGCAGTTGTTTCACAACTTTCTTCAACATGAAAACTTTACCACAGCTGCGCAGTGTTTTTTCTTAAAGCACAGAATAAAACCCGCTCCTCAAACTCCTGGTTATTTTCTTTAGTTCTGGAAAAACACTGTTGCTGTTCCACCGCCCAACGTTAAGGTCATTTCTTCTCCCACGCTGCTGCTGCAGATGACACGTGGCTAACGGATGCTAGTGTGGCGGGATGGGTGTGTCTAGTGTTGTTCTCAGCCTATTGGCTGGGGGCGCTATAAAAACCCCTCTCAGGTCTGTGTCATCCTCTGGTTCTTGCACTTCCGGGTTGGTGCTGGCTGGTGGCGGAGCTCCGTGAGAGCAGGTAAAGGCTAATCCCCCCCTTCTATGATATATATCCTATTGGTCCTGATGAAAGTTACGCCTTGCAGTGTCGCGATGGCTCCGGGGAGCGCGTCCAGCGCATGCCGCAGCAGCTGTAGGTCGGGCGCGGGGGTCCCGACGGTCCGGTGCTGGTCTGAGCATTTGTCCCGCTAACGGAAGTAGGAAGTGGTATGTTGTTGTAACTTTATGTCAATCAACAGGTGTGCAGGCTGTAACAAACCCTTTTTTATTTTAGGTCCTGCCCTGTTCGAGCCCCGCTCCCAGCGCAGACACACCACGGCTGTCTTTGTCTTTGTCTTTGTCTTTCTTTGTCTTTGTCCGTCCTGGAGCTGCTGTCATGTTACATGTTATCCTGTGTCGTGTCCTCGGTACGGTGGCGTGTTGGTGTGGGCCAGCCCAACCACGCACCGGACTTTAAACTGAAATGAAGCGCTCGTCTGTAAATTAATTTTTTTTTTTGTAAAGATAATTTAAACGAACTCAACTAAGAAGAGAATAAATAATTGTCAACTTGAAACCTCTGTACTCCTTTTGTCAACCGGTGAACCTGTGTCCGTCTGTGTCACTGGGAAAGCTGAGAGGAACATACAATCATCCAAATTGACCTCACACACACCACTCTGTTACACTGCTAATGGATGCTAGCATGCTAGCTGATACTAGTGGAGCCGTGATTTGGAGAACTATCTTTCCGCCATGTTGCTTTGTTGACATGCTAGCTCCTGAAGTCATGACACTCCTGTGTATGCAATGCTGCATTCGGGTCCGGCATGGACAATCGCCAACTCTTCCACTCCCTCACGGTGACAAGGATGTGATCACGTACCGAAACATGGTACCGTTTGATTTTACTTGAATCTGTACCCAGTAGTATCGATAATACTCGGTCTGAATTTATAAAAGTACTGAATTCTGTCCCCATCCCACGGTGATGGTCATCTCAGGGTAGATTCAGCAAAATGATGCAAACTGCAAATCATCTCTGAAACAAAGCTCAGTGTGCATCAGGCTCATCAATCTGCTGACCGGACAGCCTCCATCCTGTCATCTCGGACATGTTAGATTTTAATATCGGGAACATCATCAAGCTCCTCATCCACAGTGGGATTGGTCCCGCTCTGTTCCGCCTGGCTTTGACCTTTTCACGCCACATATTGAATAAAAATCCACACAGCAGAAAATTTAAATCATCTCCACTTACAAACATAAGAACCCTTGAGTCCTGCTCGTCTTCAGTCGTGTGTGATTTCAAACATATTTCTCTAAAGTGATGGAGATGCTCCAGCGCATCATGCAAATTGGCCGTGATTGCAGCTGTAGCTTTGCCATAGGGCCGTCTCTTGGAAGTGGGTTTGATTGGAATCAAACTGGTGTTTGATCATTTTTTTCTCCCTTGGAAGCGGCAGGAATTAAAGTCGCACCATACGAAGCAATTTTAATTACTTTATCCAAACACGGGGGCAGTGGGACTCCCGCATCCTCCCTGAACGGCGGCGCAGGGCGCAGATTATTTCTGCCCCACGGCAAATCAAATTAATGACAATTATGAAGGATCTCGTGGTCAGCGCTGACACATCCCGTCAGCAGCAGCGGGCGCTTTGAGAGGCCATCCTGTGTGTGTGTGTGTGTGTGTGTGTGTGTGTTTGCCTACATGCATATGGCCAGCGTGTGGGTTGAATCCCTTCAAGTATGTCCTAATTGGACCCAGCACGCCCGTCCCCTCTTTCACGCAGCGAGCTGTTTCACTCCACACCCAATTATTTTAATCCTGTTTGCCGGGAGAGCGCCCGCCCTGAGCGTCTGCAGGGACCGCTCTGCCGTGGCGGGGGGGGGGGGGGGGGGGGGGGGGGCTCATCACCGGGCCCCCCGGCCCCCGGGGCTCTCCTGGCTCCGGCCTGCCCGGGCTCCGCTGGGCGAGCTCCATCCACAATAAGATGTCAGGGGATTGTCTGAGCTCCTGTCAGCGCTCCAGCCCTCCTCAGCCGGCCTCCTCGGCGGATTAGGAGAAGGAATGGTCTGGACTGAGACACTCCACTTAAAGCTACGCAGGTTAAAAATAAACCCGACAGTGGAAGCACACTGTGAATGTGTATCAGATTTCCCTCACACCTGAGAAACTCCTGTTCAACTGCTTTTTAATGCAACCAGTCAATCAGGTAAGAAGACGGCAGCAGCCCAGCGAGGCTCGGCGGCCTGAGTAGCTCACAAACCGACCTCCAGGGACGGCCACGCATCCATCCGTAGGGCTCCGAGTAACGCTAGAACTGGAGACATTATCCAGTCAGCAGTTCTCTGGACGTCTTGTGGACGCCGGAGGTCAGAGAACAGAACCGCTGGTTACAGGCTCCCCAATGGGACAGTGCGCTGCAGCACCGCCGAGGTTAGAATCTGAATCCTGGTCTGTGATGGACTCCTGACGGGTCCATTAAACCCTCCTCCACCAACAACCGGCGGGGAAACTCCCGACAGCAGGAAGAGCCGCTTCAAAGGCTGAAGAGTATGCAATCCGATTCCTCACGCCCTCTCAGACGTGGCTGGAGCGCCGCCCCACCTCGGGTGTTACCGTCTCCGGGCTGGACGCCGCAACAAAGACAAGTGCCCTGAGCAGCAGCACAGCTGAGGATCGGCTGACTGTCGTCTGAGTGATGGAAGTCATGTGATCATCTCTTTCTAGCTCCGTGAGTCGTCAAACATAATTCCCACAGAGGCTCACTTAATTGACGTGATAGAATTACCCCCTGAGGTTAATAATCAATCTGCTGCTGGAGGAAGGGAGTTTTTTTTTTTTTTTTTTTTTCAAAATCCACAGGTTGCTGAACCACTGCTTTCCAACCTTCTTGTTTTTTTTCTAGAAGCCACGTTTGCCTTGAAGAACGGCTGCAGATTCTCCAGAACCTCCAGCTTGTGTCAACATTACAGTAAACCATAAATAAGAGGCTCTCCGCCTCAATAAAACACAAGAGGAACCGTCGAATCAGATCTGCTCGAACTCACAAACATGAACCGAACATGACTGATCTGATCTGTTACCGCTCTAAACCTCCCTGTCATGATAGGAGCTCTTCATTTGCAGGACACCACTTCGAACCTTTTTCAGCCTGGTGACTCTTTCAGCTTTAACTTGGTCAGTTTTGCTCCTTCCAGCTGATTTTTCACTCTATATAAATGACATTTAGCTGTACTTTAGAAAAGTGACTGTAGCAAGTCACAAATGCCTGGAAGTGCTGATGCTGCTGGAACTGTGGATTTAACTACTTGGATGAATAAAGTATCTATCTATCGATCTATTGATCTATTGATCGATCTATCAAGTGAATTATTCTGCTGACATATTGAGAACTAAATGCAGCATGTTTCTCTCATCTGCCTCTGAGGTTTCAGGCTCAGACGAGACAGCAGCGAGGTTCAGGACTTCTAGGAGTCAGTCCAGTGAATCCTTTTTTTTGAGGCCACAAATAACCTATTGATGAAAACAAATCCCATGCTTTTTCTGTCTGTTTTAGGGCAAATAGTTCATAATGGGAAAAAAGAAAAACTACACTGAAGTGATAGTTTCCAAGGCAACGAGCTGCAACTCTGTGCAGTGTGAAAGAAGTGCCACTGTGATAAAGTCCAGCAGCGTGACAGGAAGGGCCTGCTGTGCTGAAGCCACCCGCACGCTGAACCACAGAGCTGCATCGCTCCGCTCTTCGCCGTCAGCTGATGTCCTCCTGGCCTTCCTCGAATCGTCCCTCGGGACGCAGACAGGACACTCCGAGTGTGTCAATAAGGATGCTGTGAACGGGATTGATCAGTGGGTCAGTTTGAACAGAAGAGGCCGAGGAGGAGGAAATGAACGACGGCCAGAGTCTGCCAGACAGGGCTGGAGGGTTATGGAGCGGCGGGACGCGAGGCCACGTCGGAACCAGCCACTCACTCTCCCCCCGGCGTTATTCCACACTTTCTGAAAACAGCAGCAACAAACAGAGTGACATAACCAGGATGTGTCTTTCCAGCAGCATGTTGACGGCAGAGTGTCTGCCTTCCATCAGCCCTGCAGGCTCCTCGCTCTGCAGGAGTGTGTGTGCCATTCCGTTCTGCTGCTGGAGACCGCCGTGTTAAATAGAAAGCTCACCCCGTCACCCGGCCGGCTCCGTCCCGCCTCATGTCAGACGGAAGGAAAACATTATCGCCCGGCGCTGATTAGATCTGAATTGCTTTGTCCCATCTGATAACCAGCTGCTATGATTATCAACGACATCTCGCCAGCTTAACTGGAACAATAAGCACGACCTTGAACCTTCGGATCCCTCCAAGTGGTCGAACCCGTCGCCCTCCAAACCCACAGAGGACACACACACTGAACACACACTGAAGAGCCAACACTGTCAAATCCTCCGCGGCTTTTCAGTAACAGTAAGATTTGGCGTTTGTCGAACACATCGGAGTGGAAATCGCTCCGGCAGCCATGTTGACCTCTGTCACTGAGCAAGACACTGAACCTCTTGGGGTCCAGTGTCTTGCTCAAAGACATGTGGAAATGGCAATCAAACCAACAACCTCTCTGCCAGCCGCAGCTGATCAATACACACTGTTGTTATGGGTGCTCTAAAGCTTCCAGTCCCAGGAGAACCTGGACCGGGAGTCAAGAGACTCTGGAGGACAACATTGTTCTTATTGTCTGTCTACTGAGCATGTGCAGAACCACTGCTCAGGACCAGGACCAGGACCAGGACCAGGACCAGGACCAGGACCAGGACCAGGAGACAGACTTGGTGCAGCATTTCAGCTGTCTGAGGTAGAGTCGGAGTGTTTTCCGTGGCTCTGAGCCCCGTCGTGTCAGCAGAGCCTGATCTTCACACACTCGATCTCTGCACCGACGGACGGTTTGAGGGTTTCTTCAAATCAAAAATCCAAATTTCACTTTTCACAAATGAAGAATGCATTATTTTTTCTATCAGTATTCACGTCTTTCACTTAGCTGAGAAGTGGTGAATGAAGCATTTTCCCAGCGTCTGAAGCAGCCTGAACCCCACATGACCTTCAGTCAGAAACATTTCTATTTGCAAATCGGGACGGTCGTGGTTTGAGAAGGCAATTCACTCAGCTTCTGTATCTGGTTCCAGCCATTTGTTTACAATTAAAACATTCTAATCCCTTAAGCTATTCGCCACTTCTCACAGACTGAATTTGTTTAGAATTATATTAATTTCAGAGGTTTTAATCCACTCAGAAAATTCATCCCACTGGCCTTGAGTGGAGGGCTAACAGAGTTGTCAACATGGCAAGTCTTTGCACTCTTCTTTCATTTTCTCCTTCCTCTCCAGGCCAAGGTGAAGCTCACCCACCACCCAGAAACTCACTTCAAAGCGGCACAATGCGTGGGTTTCTTTGAAGACAGGCTGTGGCGGTTTCGCTTTCTTTTATTTCCTAATCCAGCCTGCGAAGTGCGCCTAAGGCTGTGACTGGTTGAGAGGAGATTATGTAGTCAGGAAGCCGCGTGTAGCTGCACACAGCCACATGTAGCCACCTGTAGCCATGGTGTAGCCACATGTAGCCACTGGTAGCCATGATGTGGCCACCTGTAGCCATGGTGTAGCCACATGTAGCCACTGGTAGCCATGATGTGGCCACCTGTAGCCATGGTGTAGCCACATGTAACCACGATGTAGCCACATTTAGCCACTATTAGCCATGATGTAGCCACTGGTAGCCACCTGTAGGAACATGTAGCCAGCGGTAGCCATAACGCAGCCATATGTAGCCACCTTTCGACCTTCCACAGCGCCTGCTCTGCGTGTCGGGCCTCATCGGGAGTCACAGGACTGGAAATACTCGGAAAGGGTTTGGGAGTCCACCGCTGACCCATCAGATGGTGACAGGGCAACACTGACAAGCAAAAAGTCTAG
>NC_043759.1:29303977-29346477 GCF_902148845.1 Salarias fasciatus
AAGAGGTTTCAGAAAAGAGACTTCAAAAAAGAGATTTCATGAAAGAGGTTTCAAAAAAGAGATTTCAAAAAAGAGACTTCAAAAAAGAGATTTAAAAAAAGAGACTTCAAAAAAGAGATTTAAAAAAGAGACTTCAAAAACAGGCTCCAAAAAATAAACTTCAAAAAAGAGATTTCAAAAAAGAGGCTCCAAAAAAGAGGTTTCAGAAAAGAGACTTCAAAAAAGAGATTTCAAAAAAGAGATTTCAAAAAAGAGATTTCAATAAAGAGGTTCCAAAAAAGAGGCTTCAAAAAATAGACCTCAAAAAAGAGGTTTCAGAAAAGAGACTTCAAAAAAGAGATTTCACTAAAGAGGTTTCAAGAAAGAGGTTTCAGAAAAGAGGTTTCAAAAAAGAGACTTCAAACAGAGATTTCAAAAAAGAGGTTTCAAAAAGAGACTTCAAAAAAGATATTTAAAAAAAGAGGTTTCAAAAAAGAGACTTCAAAAAAGAGGCTCCAAAAAAGAGGTTTCAATAAAGAGACTTCAGAAAGAGGTTTCAAAAAGAGACTTCAAAAAAGATATTTAAAAAAAGAGGTTTCAAAAAAGAGACTTCAAAAAAGAGACTTCAAAAAAGAGGCCCAAAAAAAAGACTTCAAAAAAGAGATTTCAATAAAGAGGCTCCAAAAAAGAGGTTTCAAAAAAGAGACTTCAAAAAAGATATTTAAAAAAAGAGGTTTCAAAAAGAGGCTCCAAAAAAGAGGCTTCAAAAAAGAGGCTCCAAAAAAGAGGTTTCAAAAAAGAGACTTCAAAAAAGAAGCTCCAAAAAAGAGGTTTCAAAAAAGAGATTTCAAAAAAGAGACTTCAAAAAAGAGATTTAAAAAAAGAGACTTCAAAAAACAGGCTCCAAAAAATAAACTTCAAAAAAGAGGCTCCAAAAAAGAGGCTTCAAAAAATAGACCTCAAAAAGAGATTTCAAAAAAGAGGCTCCAAAAAAGAGGTTTCAGAAAAGAGACTTCAAAAAGAGATTTCAAAAAAGAGGTTTCAAAAAAGAGATTTCAAAAAAGAGACTTCAAAAAAAAGATTTAAAAAAAGAGACTTCAAAAAAGAGATTTCAAAAAAGAGGCTCCAAAAAAGAGGTTTCAGAAAAGAGACTTCAAAAAAGAGATTTCATGAAAGAGGTTTCAAAAAAGAGATTTCAAAAAAGAGACTTCAAAAAAGAGATTTAAAAAAAGAGACTTCAAAAAAGAGATTTAAAAAAAGAGACTTCAAAAAACAGGCTCCAAAAAATAAACTTCAAAAAAGAGATTTCAAAAAAGAGGCTCCAAAAAAGAGGTTTCAGAAAAGAGACTTCAAAAAAGAGATTTCAAAAAAGAGATTTCAAAAAAGAGATTTCAATAAAGAGGTTCCAAAAAAGAGGCTTCAAAAAATAGACCTCAAAAAAGAGGTTTCAGAAAAGAGACTTCAAAAAAGAGATTTCACTAAAGAGGTTCCAAGAAACAGGTTTCAGAAAAGAGGTTTCAAAAAAGAGACTTCAAACAGAGATTTCAAAAAAGAGGTTTCAAAAAGAGACTTCAAAAAAGATATTTAAAAAAAGAGGTTTCAAAAAAGAGACTTCAAAAAAGAGGCTCCAAAAAAGAGGTTTCAATAAAGAGACTTCAGAAAGAGGTTTCAAAAAGAGACTTCAAAAAAGATATTTAAAAAAAGAGGTTTCAAAAAAGAGACTTCAAAAAAGAGACTTCAAAAAAGAGGCCCAAAAAAAAGACTTCAAAAAAGAGATTTCAATAAAGAGGCTCCAAAAAAGAGGTTTCAAAAAAGAGACTTCAAACAGAGATTTCAAAAAAGAGGTTTCAAAAAGAGGCTCCAAAAAAGAGGCTTCAAAAAAGAGGCTCCAAAAAAGAGGTTTCAAAACAGAGATTTCAAAAAAGAGACTTCAAAAAAGAGATTTCAAAATCGAGGTTTCAAAAAAGAGACTTCAAAAAAGAGATTTCAAAAACGAGGTTTCAAAAAAGAGACTTCAAAAAAGAAGCTCCAAAAAAGAGGTTTCAAAAAAGAGACTTCAAAAAAGAGACTTCAAAAAAGAGATTTAAAAAAGAGACTTCAAAAAACAGGCTCCAAAAAATAAACTTCAAAAAAGAGATTTCAAAAAAGAGGCTCCAAAAAAGAGGTTTCAGAAAAGAGACTTCAAAAAAGAGATTTCAAAAAAGAGATTTTAATAAAGAGGTTCCAAAAAAGAGGCTTCAAAAAATAGACCTCAAAAAAGAGGTTTCAGAAAAGAGACTTCAAAAAAGAGATTTCAAAAAAGAGATTTCAATAAAGAGGTTCCAAGAAAGAGGTTTCAGAAAAGAGGTTTCAAAAAAGAGACTTCAAACAGAGATTTCAAAAAAGAGGCTCCAAAAAAGAGGTTTCAGAAAAGAGACTTCAAAAAAGAGATTTCATGAAAGAGGTTTCAAAAAAGAGATTTCAAAAAAGAGACTTCAAAAAAGAGATTTAAAAAAAGAGACTTCAAAAAAGAGATTTAAAAAAAGAGACTTCAAAAAACAGGCTCCAAAAAATAAACTTCAAAAAAGAGATTTCAAAAAAGAGGCTCCAAAAAAGAGACTTCAAAAAAGAGATTTCAAAGAAGAGATTTCAAAAAAGAGATTTCAATAAAGAGGTTCCAAAAAAGAGGCTTCAAAAAATAGACCTCAAAAAAGAGGTTTCAGAAAAGAGACTTCAAAAAAGAGATTTCACTAAAGAGGTTCCAAGAAAGAGGTTTCAGAAAAGAGGTTTCAAAAAAGAGACTTCAAACAGAGATTTCAAAAAAGAGGTTTCAAAAAGAGACTTCAAAAAAGATATTTAAAAAAAGAGGTTTCAAAAAAGAGACTTCAAAAAAGAGGCTCCAAAAAAGAGGTTTCAATAAAGAGACTTCAGAAAGAGGTTTCAAAAAGAGACTTCAAAAAGATATTTAAAAAAAGAGGTTTCAAAAAAGAGACTTCAAAAAAGAGACTTCAAAAAAGAGGTTTCAAAAAAGAGACTTCAAAAAAGATATTTAAAAAAAGAGGTTTCAAAAAGAGGCTCCAAAAAAGAGGCTTCAAAAAAGAGGCTCCAAAAAAGAGGTTTCAAAACAGAGATTTCAAAAAAGAGACTTCAAAAAAGAGATTTCAAAAACGAGGTTTCAAAAAAGAGACTTCAAAAAAGAAGCTCCAAAAAAGAGGTTTCAAAAAAGAGATTTCAAAAAAGAGACTTCAAAAAAGAGATTTAAAAAAAGAGACTTCAAAAAACAGGCTCCAAAAAATAAACTTCAAAAAAGAGGCTCCAAAAAAGAGGCTTCAAAAAATAGACCTCAAAAAAGAGATTTCAAAAAAGAGGCTCCAAAAAAGAGGTTTCAGAAAAGAGACTTCAAAAAAGAGATTTCAAAAAAGAGGTTTCAAAAAAGAGATTTCAAAAAAGAGACTTCAAAAAAAAGATTTAAAAAAAGAGACTTCAAAAAAGAGATTTCAAAAAAGAGGCTCCAAAAAAGAGGTTTCAGAAAAGAGACTTCAAAAAAGAGATTTCATAAAAGAGGTTTCAAAAAAGAGATTTCAATAAAGAGACTTCAGAAAGAGGTTTCAAAAAGAGACTTCAAAAAAGATATTTAAAAAAAGAGGTTTCAAAAAAGAGACTTCAAAAAAGAGACTTCAAAAAAGAGGCCCAAAAAAAAGACTTCAAAAAAGAGATTTCAATAAAGAGGCTCCAAAAAAGAGGTTTCAAAAAAGAGACTTCAAAAAAGATATTTAAAAAAAGAGGTTTCAAAAAAGAGACTTCAAAAAAGAGACTTCAAAAAAGATATTTAAAAAAAGAGGTTTCAAAAAGAGACTTCAAAAAAGAGGCTCCAAAAAAGAGGCTTCGAAAAAGAGGCTCCAAAAAAGAGGTTTCAAAACAGAGATTTCAAAAAAGAGACTTCAAAAAAGAGATTTCAAAAACGAGGTTTCAAAAAAGAGACTTCAAAAAAGAGATTTCAAAAACGAGGTTTCAAAAAAGAGACTTCAAAAAAGAAGCTCCAAAAAAGAGGTTTCAAAAAAGAGACTTCAAAAAAGAGACTTCAAAAAAGAGATTTAAAAAAGAGACTTCAAAAAACAGGCTCCAAAAAATAAACTTCAAAAAAGAGATTTCAAAAAAGAGGCTCCAAAAAAGAGGTTTCAGAAAAGAGACTTCAAAAAGAGATTTCAAAAAAGAGACTTCAAAAAAGATATTTAAAAAAAGAGGTTCCAAAAAGAGACTTCAAAAAAGAGGCTCCAAAAAAGAGGCTTCAAAAAAGAGGCTCCAAAAAAGAGGTTTCAAAACAGAGATTTCAAAAAAGAGACTTCAAAAAAGAGATTTCAAAAACGAGGTTTCAAAAAAGAGACTTCAAACAGAGATTTCAAAAAAGAGGTTTCAAAAAGAGACTTCAAAAAAGATATTTAAAAAAAGAGGTTTCAAAAAAGAGACTTCAAAAAGAGACTTCAAAAAAGAGGCTCCAAAAAAGAGGTTTCAGAAAAGAGACTTCAAAAAGAGATTTCAAAAAAGAGACTTCAAAAAAGATATTTAAAAAAAGAGGTTTCAAAAGAGACTTCAAAAAAGAGGCTCCAAAAAGAGGCTTCAAAAAAGAGGCTCCAAAAAAGAGGTTTCAAAACAGAGATTTCAAAAAAGAGACTTCAAAAAAGATATTTAAAAAAAGAGGTTTCAAAAAGAGACTTCAAAAAAGAGGCTCCAAAAAAGAGGCTTCAAAAAAGAGGCTCCAAAAAAGAGGTTTCAAAACAGAGATTTCAAAAAAGAGACTTCAAAAAAGAGATTTCAAAAACGAGGTTTCAAAAAAGAGACTTCAAAAAAGAGATTTCAAAAACGAGGTTTCAAAAAAGAGACTTCAAAAAAGAAGCTCCAAAAAAGAGGTTTCAAAAAAGAGACTTCAAAAAAGAGACTTCAAAAAAGAGATTTAAAAAAAGAGACTTCAAAAAACAGGCTCCAAAAAATAAACTTCAAAAGAGAGATTTCAAAAAAGAGGCTCCAAAAAAGAGGTTTCAGAAAAGAGACTTCAAAAAAGAGATTTCAAAAAAGAGATTTCAAAAAAGAGATTTCAATAAAGAGGTTCCAAAAAAGAGGCTTCAAAAAATAGACCTCAAAAAAGAGGTTTCAGAAAAGAGACTTCAAAAAAGAGATTTCAATAAAGAGGTTCCAAGAAAGAGGTTTCAGAAAAGAGGTTTCAAAAAAGAGACTTCAAACAGAGATTTCAAAAAAGAGGTTTCAAAAAGAGACTTCAAAAAAGATATTTAAAAAAAGAGGTTTCAAAAAAGAGACTTCAAAAAAGAGGCTCCAAAAAAGAGGTTTCAATAAAGAGACTTCAGAAAGAGGTTTCAAAAAGAGACTTCAAAAAGATATTTAAAAAAAGAGGTTTCAAAAAAGAGACTTCAAAAAAGAGACTTCAAAAAAGAGATTTCAAAAAAGAGGTTTCAAAAAAGAGACTTCAAAAAAGAGACTTCAAAAAAGAGGCCCAAAAAAAAGACTTCAAAAAAGAGATTTCAATAAAGAGGCTCCAAAAAAGAGGTTTCAGAAAAGAGACTTCAAAAAAGAGATTTCAAAAAAGAGGTTTCAAAAAAGAGATTTCAAAAAAGAGACTTCAAAAAAAAGATTTAAAAAAAGAGACTTCAAAAAAGAGATTTCAAAAAAGAGGCTCCAAAAAAGAGGTTTCAGAAAAGAGACTTCAAAAAAGAGATTTCATAAAAGAGGTTTCAAAAAAGAGATTTCAAAAAAGAGACTTCAGAAAGAGGTTTCAAAAGAGACTTCAAAAAAGATATTTAAAAAAAGAGGTTTCAAAAAAGAGACTTCAAAAAAGAGACTTCAAAAAAGAGGCCCAAAAAAAAGACTTCAAAAAAGAGATTTCAATAAAGAGGCTCCAAAAAAGAGGTTTCAAAAAAGAGACTTCAAAAAAGATATTTAAAAAAAGAGGTTTCAAAAAAGAGACTTCAAAAAAGAGACTTCAAAAAAGATATTTAAAAAAAGAGGTTTCAAAAAAGAGACTTCAAAAAAGAGGCTCCAAAAAAGAGGCTTCGAAAAAGAGGCTCCAAAAAAGAGGTTTCAAAACAGAGATTTCAAAAAAGAGACTTCAAAAAAGAGATTTCAAAAACGAGGTTTCAAAAAAGAGACTTCAAAAAGAGATTTCAAAAACGAGGTTTCAAAAAAGAGACTTCAAAAAAGAAGCTCCAAAAAAGAGGTTTCAAAAAGAGACTTCAAAAAAGAGACTTCAAAAAAGAGATTTAAAAAAAGAGACTTCAAAAACAGGCTCCAAAAATAAACTTCAAAAAAGAGATTTCAAAAAAGAGGCTCCAAAAAAGAGGTTTCAGAAAAGAGACTTCAAAAAGAGATTTCAAAAAAGAGACTTCAAAAAAGATATTTAAAAAAAGAGGTTCCAAAAAGAGACTTCAAAAAAGAGGCTCCAAAAAAGAGGCTTCAAAAAAGAGGCTCCAAAAAAGAGGTTTCAAAACAGAGATTTCAAAAAAGAGACTTCAAAAAAGAGATTTCAAAAACGAGGTTTCAAAAAAGAGACTTCAAACAGAGATTTCAAAAAAGAGGTTTCAAAAAGAGACTTCAAAAAAGATATTTAAAAAAAGAGGTTTCAAAAAAGAGACTTCAAAAAAGAGATTTCAATAAAGAGGCTCCAAAAAAGAGGTTTCAGAAAAGAGACTTCAAAAAGAGATTTCAAAAAAGAGACTTCAAAAAAGATATTTAAAAAAAGAGGTTTCAAAAAGAGACTTCAAAAAGAGGCTCCAAAAAAGAGGCTTCAAAAAAGAGGCTCCAAAAAAGAGGTTTCAAAACAGAGATTTCAAAAAAGAGACTTCAAAAAAGATATTTAAAAAAAGAGGTTTCAAAAAGAGACTTCAAAAAAGAGGCTCCAAAAAAGAGGCTTCAAAAAAGAGGCTCCAAAAAAGAGGTTTCAAAACAGAGATTTCAAAAAAGAGACTTCAAAAAAGAGATTTCAAAAACGAGGTTTCAAAAAAGAGACTTCAAAAAAGAGATTTCAAAAACGAGGTTTCAAAAAAGAGACTTCAAAAAAGAAGCTCCAAAAAAGAGGTTTCAAAAAAGAGACTTCAAAAAAGAGACTTCAAAAAAGAGATTTAAAAAAAGAGACTTCAAAAAACAGGCTCCAAAAAATAAACTTCAAAAGAGAGATTTCAAAAAAGAGGCTCCAAAAAAGAGGTTTCAGAAAAGAGACTTCAAAAAAGAGATTTCAAAAAAGAGATTTCAAAAAAGAGATTTCAATAAAGAGGTTCCAAAAAAGAGGCTTCAAAAAATAGACCTCAAAAAAGAGGTTTCAGAAAAGAGACTTCAAAAAAGAGATTTCAATAAAGAGGTTCCAAGAAAGAGGTTTCAGAAAAGAGGTTTCAAAAAAGAGACTTCAAACAGAGATTTCAAAAAAGAGGTTTCAAAAAGAGACTTCAAAAAAGATATTTAAAAAAAGAGGTTTCAAAAAAGAGACTTCAAAAAAGAGGCTCCAAAAAAGAGGTTTCAATAAAGAGACTTCAGAAAGAGGTTTCAAAAAGAGACTTCAAAAAAGATATTTAAAAAAAGAGGTTTCAAAAAAGAGACTTCAAAAAAGAGACTTCAAAAAAGAGATTTCAAAAAAGAGGTTTCAAAAAAGAGACTTCAAAAAAGAGACTTCAAAAAAGAGGCCCAAAAAAAAGACTTCAAAAAAGAGATTTCAATAAAGAGGCTCCAAAAAAGAGGTTTCAAAAAAGAGACTTCAAAAAAGATATTTAAAAAAAGAGGTTTCAAAAAAGAGACTTCAAAAAAGAGACTTCAAAAAAGAGGCCCAAAAAAAAGACTTCAAAAAGAGATTTCAATAAAGAGGCTCCAAAAAAGAGGTTTCAGAAAAGAGACTTCAAAAAGAGATTTCAAAAAAGAGACTTCAAAAAAGATATTTAAAAAAAGAGGTTTCAAAAAGAGACTTCAAAAAAGAGGCTCCAAAAAAGAGGCTTCAAAAAAGAGGCTCCAAAAAAGAGGTTTCAAAACAGAGATTTCAAAAAAGAGACTTCAAAAAAGAGATTTCAAAAACGAGGTTTCAAAAAAGAGACTTCAAAAAAGAGATTTCAAAAACGAGGTTTCAAAAAAGAGACTTCAAAAAAGAAGCTCCAAAAAAGAGGTTTCAAAAAAGAGACTTCAAAAAAGAGACTTCAAAAAAGAGATTTAAAAAAAGAGACTTCAAAAAACAGGCTCCAAAAAATAAACTTCAAAAAAGAGATTTCAAAAAAGAGGCTCCAAAAAAGAGGTTTCAGAAAAGAGACTTCAAAAAGAGATTTCAAAAAAGAGACTTCAAAAAAGATATTTAAAAAAAGAGGTTCCAAAAAGAGACTTCAAAAAAGAGGCTCCAAAAAAGAGGCTCCAAAAAAGAGGTTTCAAAACAGAGATTTCAAAAAAGAGACTTCAAAAAAGAGATTTCAAAAACGAGGTTTCAAAAAAGAGACTTCAAACAGAGATTTCAAAAAAGAGGTTTCAAAAAGAGACTTCAAAAAAGATATTTAAAAAAAGAGGTTTCAAAAAAGAGACTTCAAAAAAGAGACTTCAAAAAAGAGATTTCAAAAAAGAGGTTTCAAAAAAGAGACTTCAAAAAAGAGACTTCAAAAAGAGGCCCAAAAAAAAGACTTCAAAAAAGAGATTTCAATAAAGAGGCTCCAAAAAAGAGGTTTCAAAAAAGAGACTTCAAAAAAGATATTTAAAAAAAGAGGTTTCAAAAAAGAGACTTCAAAAAGAGACTTCAAAAAAGAGGCCCAAAAAAAAGACTTCAAAAAAGAGATTTCAATAAAGAGGCTCCAAAAAAGAGGTTTCAGAAAAGAGACTTCAAAAAGAGATTTCAAAAAAGAGACTTCAAAAAAGATATTTAAAAAAAGAGGTTTCAAAAAGAGACTTCAAAAAAGAGGCTCCAAAAAAGAGGCTTCAAAAAAGAGGCTCCAAAAAAGAGGTTTCAAAACAGAGATTTCAAAAAAGAGACTTCAAAAAAGAGATTTCAAAAACGAGGTTTCAAAAAAGAGACTTCAAAAAAGAGATTTCAAAAACGAGGTTTCAAAAAAGAGACTTCAAAAAAGAAGCTCCAAAAAAGAGGTTTCAAAAAAGAGACTTCAAAAAAGAGACTTCAAAAAAGAGATTTAAAAAAAGAGACTTCAAAAAACAGGCTCCAAAAAATAAACTTCAAAAAGAGATTTCAAAAAAGAGGCTCCAAAAAAGAGGTTTCAGAAAAGAGACTTCAAAAAAGAGATTTCAAAAAAGAGATTTCAAAAAAGGGATTTCAATAAAGAGGTTCCAAAAAAGAGGCTTCAAAAAATAGACCTCAAAAAAGAGGTTTCAGAAAAGAGACTTCAAAAAGAGATTTCAAAAAAGAGATTTCAATAAAGAGGTTCCAAGAAAGAGGTTTCAGAAAAGAGGTTTCAAAAAAGAGACTTCAAACAGAGATTTCAAAAAAGAGGTTTCAAAAAGAGACTTCAAAAAGATATTTAAAAAAAGAGGTTTCAAAAAAGAGACTTCAAAAAAGAGGCTCCAAAAAAGAGGTTTCAATAAAGAGACTTCAGAAAGAGGTTTCAAAAAGAGACTTCAAAAAAGATATTTAAAAAAAGAGGTTTCAAAAAAGAGACTTCAAAAAAGAGACTTCAAAAAAGAGATTTCAAAAAAGAGGTTTCAAAAAAGAGACTTCAAAAAAGAGACTTCAAAAAAGAGGCCCAAAAAAAAGACTTCAAAAAAGAGATTTCAATAAAGAGGCTCCAAAAAAGAGGTTTCAAAAAAGAGACTTCAAAAAAGATATTTAAAAAAAGAGGTTTCAAAAAGAGGCTCCAAAAAAGAGGCTTCAAAAAAGAGGCTCCAAAAAAGAGGTTTCAAAACAGAGATTTCAAAAAAGAGACTTCAAAAAAGAGATTTCAAAAACGAGGTTTCAAAAAAGAGACTTCAAAAAAGAGATTTCAAAAACGAGGTTTCAAAAAAGAGACTTCAAAAAAGAAGCTCCAAAAAAGAGGTTTCAAAAAAGAGACTTCAAAAAAGAGACTTCAAAAAAGAGATTTCAAAAAAGAGATTTCAAAAAAGAGATTTCAATAAAGAGGTTCCAAAAAAAGGCTTCAAAAAATAGACCTCAAAAAAGAGGTTTCAGAAAAGAGACTTCAAAAAAGAGATTTCAAAAAAGAGATTTCAATAAAGAGGTTCCAAGAAAGAGGTTTCAGAAAAGAGGTTTCAAAAAAGAGACTTCAAACAGAGATTTCAAAAAAGAGGTTTCAAAAAGAGACTTCAAAAAAGATATTTAAAAAAAAGAGGTTTCAAAAAAGAGACTTCAAAAAAGAGGCTCCAAAAAAGAGGTTTCAATAAAGAGACTTCAGAAAGAGGTTTCAAAAAGAGACTTCAAAAAAGATATTTAAAAAAAGAGGTTTCAAAAAAGAGACTTCAAAAAAGAGACTTCAAAAAAGAGATTTCAAAAAAGAGACTTCAAAAAAGAGACTTCAAAAAAGAGGCCCAAAAAAAAGACTTCAAAAAAGAGATTTAAATAAAGAGGCTCCAAAAAAGAGGTTTCAAAAAAGAGACTTCAAAAAAGATATTTAAAAAAAGAGGTTTCAAAAAAGAGACTTCAAAAAAGAGACTTCAAAAAAGAGGCCCAAAAAAAAGACTTCAAAAAAGAGATTTCAATAAAGAGGCTCCAAAAAAGAGGTTTCAGAAAAGAGACTTCAAAAAGAGATTTCAAAAAAGAGACTTCAAAAAAGATATTTAAAAAAAGAGGTTTCAAAAAGAGACTTCAAAAAAGAGGCTCCAAAAAAGAGGCTTCAAAAAAGAGGCTCCAAAAAAGAGGTTTCAAAACAGAGATTTCAAAAACGAGGTTTCAAAAAAGAGACTTCAAAAAAGAGATTTCAAAAACGAGGTTTCAAAAAAGAGACTTCAAAAAAGAAGCTCCAAAAAAGAGGTTTCAAAAAAGAGACTTCAAAAAAGAGACTTCAAAAAAGAGATTTAAAAAAAGAGACTTCAAAAAACAGGCTCCAAAAAATAAACTTCAAAAAAGAGATTTCAAAAAAGAGGCTCCAAAAAAGAGGTTTCAGAAAAGAGACTTCAAAAAAGAGATTTCAAAAAAGAGATTTCAAAAAAGAGATTTCAATAAAGAGGTTCCAAAAAAGAGGCTTCAAAAAATAGACCTCAAAAAAGAGGTTTCAGAAAAGAGACTTCAAAAAAGAGATTTCAAAAAAGAGATTTCAATAAAGAGGTTCCAAGAAAGAGGTTTCAGAAAAGAGGTTTCAAAAAAGAGACTTCAAACAGAGATTTCAAAAAAGAGGTTTCAAAAAGAGACTTCAAAAAAGATATTTAAAAAAAGAGGTTTCAAAAAAGAGACTTCAAAAAAGAGGCTCCAAAAAAGAGGTTTCAATAAAGAGACTTCAGAAAGAGGTTTCAAAAAGAGACTTCAAAAAAGATATTTAAAAAAAGAGGTTTCAAAAAAGAGACTTCAAAAAAGAGACTTCAAAAAAGAGATTTCAAAAAAGAGGTTTCAAAAAAGAGACTTCAAAAAAGAGACTTCAAAAAAGAGGCCCAAAAAAAAGACTTCAAAAAAGAGATTTCAATAAAGAGGCTCCAAAAAAGAGGTTTCAAAAAGAGACTTCAAAAAAGATATTTAAAAAAAGAGGTTTCAAAAAGAGGCTCCAAAAAAGAGGCTTCAAAAAAGAGGCTCCAAAAAAGAGGTTTCAAAACAGAGATTTCAAAAAAGAGACTTCAAAAAAGAGATTTCAAAAACGAGGTTTCAAAAAAAAGACTTCAAAAAAGAAGCTCCAAAAAAGAGGTTTCAAAAAAGAGATTTCAAAAAAGAGACTTCAAAAAAGAGATTTAAAAAAAAGAGACTTCAAAAAACAGGCTCCAAAAAATAAACTTCAAAAAAGAGGCTCCAAAAAAGAGGCTTCAAAAAATAGACCTCAAAAAAGAGATTTCAAAAAAGAGGCTCCAAAAAAGAGGTTTCAGAAAAGAGACTTCAAAAAAGAGATTTCAAAAAAGAGACTTCAAAAAAGAGATTTAAAAAAAGAGACTTCAAAAAAGAGATTTCAAAAAAGAGGCTCCAAAAAAGAGGTTTCAGAAAAGAGACTTCAAAAAAGAGATTTAAAAAAAGAGACTTCAAAAAAGAGATTTAAAAAAAGAGACTTCAAAAAACAGGCTCCAAAAAATAAACTTCAAAAAAGAGGCTCCAAAAAAGAGGCTTCAAAAAATAGACCTCAAAAAAGAGATTTCAAAAAAGAGGCTCCAAAAAAGAGGTTTCAGAAAAGAGACTTCAAAAAAGAGATTTCAAAAAAGAGGTTTCAAAAAAGAGATTTCAAAAAAGAGACTTCAAAAAAGAGATTTAAAAAAAGAGACTTCAAAAAAGAGATTTCAAAAAAGAGGCTCCAAAAAAGAGGTTTCAGAAAAGAGACTTCAAAAAAGAGATTTAAAAAAAGAGACTTCAAAAAAGAGATTTAAAAAAAGAGACTTCAAAAAACAGGCTCCAAAAAATAAACTTCAAAAAAGAGATTTCAAAAAAGAGGCTCCAAAAAAGAGGTTTCAGAAAAGAGACTTCAAAAAAGAGATTTCAAAAAAGAGGTTTACAAAAAAGAGGTTTCAAAAAAGGAGCTTCAAAACTTTTTTCGCCTCAATCGGAAAAAAGGTGTTTGAATGTCAAAACAAAGTTGAAATGCTCCGAACATTTGTTTTTTGCTTTGATTGAAAACATTTTTTTTTTATTGAAGTTATATCTGCTGTTATGATTGCAAAATACAGAAACAAATGTACTACCCATAATATGGTTCAAATCCAAAAATAGGACTTCAACCAAAAAAAAAAAAAAAATAAAAAAAAATTTCAATCAAAGAAAAAACGTGTTTTTACTTGTTTACGTGTTTGCTGCTGCGCTTTTTCTGTCCCCTCCTCCACATCTGCAAACCGCTGTCCCTTCAGCTGCTTCTTCAACCTGGGGAACAAGAAAAAGTCACTGGAGGCTTCATCTGGCGAATCAGGCGGATGGGAGAGGAGATTCATCTCATTCTTCTCCAGAAACTGCGTGAGGCGCAGCGCCGTGTCCGCTGGCGCTCTGTGGTGGTGGATCAACCGGCTCCACTCCGCCACGACGCTCTGCTTCCTCCTCACATCCTCACGGAGCGTCTGAGGACTTCCTGTAGTAGTCCTGGTTTACAGTCTGACCTGGAGGGACAGACTCGTGATGTGGTCCCTCTTACGTACTCCAGTTAGTAGCCGCGCTGCAGCATTTTGGACCAACTGGAGACAAGCAAGGGACGACTGGCTGACTCCAACATAAAGTGCATTGCAGTGATCCAGCCGAGATCTAATAAAGGAATGGATTACTGTCTCAAAGTGCTCAGCATAGCAAAGTGCAAGAATAGGTTTCACCTTTGCCAACTTCCTGAGGTGGAAGAATCTGGACTTAACCACTGCGCTTATCTGTGAATCTAGTTTAAAATCACTGTCCATTTTAAAACCCAGATTTAAAACAGTTACCTTCATGTGTGGAGTCAAAGGGCCCAAGTCAACAGGTGGTGGTTCACAGGAATTACTGGGACCAAACACCATCACCTCTGTCTTTTTATCATTAAACTTCAGAAAGTTCAGGCCACACTTGTTTGGACAGATATGCACTGCTCCACCAATATTCATACTCATTTATTGTTTCTAGTATTTTTTAAATGAATTCTCCCAAATTAAAATCTGATTTGTGTTTTATGCACATTCCAGTCTAGAAATGAGATGTATTTTATTTTTACGTCATTATAAAAATAATTCCGAATATATTTCAATTTCTACATGATTTTTTGCTCCTGCTTTGACCACCAGATCGATCATCAGAAGTTAAGATGCCTTGTATTTTATTGATCCGTCTGTAGATCCAGTCGCACTGAAGGAGAAGCTCTTTAACAGGCAAGGCATTGAAAAGGATTTTACCATGATCTGTACAGATGCAGCTGATGCACCACCCGCGAGATACATCCACCAACTTCTCCTGCACTGCTGCTCAGTATCCAGAATAAATTTCAATGTATAAATAACCAAACGAGGCAATTCTCAGTTGAACAGTGGTAACATTTTATTAAACAAAAAGAGGTACAAGTAAATTAATATATACCTGAATAATTCTAAAGACGAATTCAGCTGACTTTATGAGGGATTGTTGGAAAACTTGGAGCTTTCTGCTCCATTTAATAAAGCACGCCTCTTGGCTCCGAGTTGGGAATGGGAGTGTCGAGGTGAAGAAGGAAAATCTGACCAATCACAGAAGACTTCTCGATCACCCAGTCGAACAAAGTTCCTCCACGAGGAGGGCGCGAGGCTGCCGAAATTTGTTCGGCAAGGAGGCGGGGCGAGAACAAAATGACGTCATTTTGTTCTCGCCCCGCCTCCCTTGCTGAACTTTGTTCTTGTTCTTGTGGAGGACGAAGAGGCCTTGACTGTTATCAGAGAAAACTTCTGACACCAAATACATGTTCAGACTTTATATTAAAACTCCACATTCACTTTAAAGTTCTGACTAACGTCATGAAACAGGTTTCAAACAGGTTTTAAAGTCACGAATTTCCTCCTCTGTGTGTGTCAGAGGAGAAAACACTGACTTCATCAGATCTGAGAGAAGGACTGAGAGGTAATGATGTGTGGATAGATACTGAAATATCCATACCCCCAACGCCAGATCCCTGTGCTCTAAAATCGATTCTAAAATCAAAACATCGATGCTTTTGATACTTCAGTCATTTGAGGTAATATATATCATTAACAGGAACACAGTGGAAAGTAACTGAACTATTAAAGTTTTGTCTAAATGACACACGATTGTTGGGAACTACTTTTTCTTCTGCCTGGGTAGATACGGAAGCACAGGAGTCATTTGGTGTCGTTATGCGGTAAACACTAAACACCATGGCTCAGCGGAAATGCAGTCATTCGTGGAGCGATTTCAGCTCCACAGACAGCCAAGAACCAGTTTGTGATGTTTATGGAAAAAACATCAGGAGTTGTGGCAACACAGCAAACCTCGTGCAACACGTCAGATTAAACCACAGCACTGAATACGAGGCATGAGGCGAGGCGGACAGAGGAGGAGAGGCCGTGTCAGGGGCTGCTGCTGCCCAGGCGGAGTCCTTCAGTGCTGCAGGCAGGAACCGTCCAGGTACAGAGGGAAGACACAGCTCAGCACTGCTGCTCAGATTAATAGATATGATTATGAAATAAGTAACAGAAAAGAAACATGCTTCAACAAATAGTCGTTTGAGTTCATCGTGGAATAATACTATGTTTATCCCATCACTGAGATAACCTCACATGCGCAAGAATTTATTCAGGTAAGATTTTCCAAAGAATTGATCATTTAAAGTGAATTACATAGACTAGATGTCATTAAATATACAGAGCAGCAAAAACAGCCATGGTGGACTTACAAAATTATATATCAGAAAAGATTCAAAAAAGAAAAGCTTTATCTAGAAAAATATATTTGTTAATATTGACAAACAAACTAATTTTCTTTAACTGCTAACTATTTTGAAATGTAGGTATTGACAAACTTGTGCAATTATTGTGATATTTGTTTATTTAATTGAAAATTTGACTTGCAATTTCAATTTGAGTCACCCAGTATTATAAAGCGAATGTTTCTATCCCCTCATAGTAGGCTATTTGGAGAGACTACATGCATCATTGAATCTAAATACGATCACTCATTAAGTGCAGAAGAGCCCCATCATTTGTTTTGCCCTGTGATTTTTTTATCGTTTGAAGATGATTCCCTGAGAGCAGCAGCGCTCACAGGATCCCTGGGAGAGATGGTTGTGTGAAGGATCTTTAGTGATTCCCAGAGATAGGGATGCACTGACTTGGTGGCGAGAACACGAACCAACCTTCCCAGCCCTGAGCAAACTGGCAGTGAGATACCTGGGAATTCCTGCCACTTCTGTACCAGCAGAGAGTCTTTTCAGTGGCAGGAGAGGTTCTGGGTGAGAAACGGAACAGACTGAAGGGGAAGAAGAAGAATGCTGAAGAGCAATGGCACGATGGAGCTAAACAGCCCTATGAGGGAGCAGCTCCGTGTTGTGCACTGTGTTTTCAGATTGGCTTCTTTTGAACACGTCGGGCAGATTGATGAAATGGTTAGGTGTTTGTGACGTGTTTCTTATGATGCAAATAAGAGTTTTACAGTTTTAACAAGCATTTTCTACAGAGATGGAGATTTGGGTTGATTTCTACTGAGTTGTTCTGGTTTTATATTATGTCTGTGCTGCCTGGAAACACAATAGCAAATCTGGCAACCTGATCCAGCAGACCGCAGACGCACCGGAGGCAGTGACCGGTCTCAACGGGGTGACTCTACCGGGGCTCGAGCTGTTTGTCTGCTCTTTCATTGGACAGTCGGTGGCACTGCCTGTATCCAGCTGTGAGGGAGAGCGGCTCTTCTCACAATTAAAGCTGTTGTCCGGAGTTTCCGTTCGTTTCCAACATATGTATCATTTTTCAACAGAGCTTCAATGTGTCAGTCTGGTTCAATACTACAATATAATATCAGCATAAATCAATATAAACATTTATTTATGAGCCCCGCCTTCGTCTCATAGACCCCCATGTTATCCGAAAAAGCGCCGGTCAGCGTCAGCCAATAGATTTCGAGCTTCCGCCTTGTCCTGCTGTCAATCAAAGTGTGGAGCAGCCAGAGAGCACGGCCGCTCGCCCAGCAGAGGAGAGTTAGCTCTGCAGCAGATATATCCACTGTCTGCTGAACATCCACCGGAAACAGCTCAACATGGAGGATGCTGCAGGACTGGAGGCTCTCATTTTCACCCAACAGATAATAGCGTGCACAATTAAGGGGGCGTGGCTTGGTCGCTCATGAAAGCAGAGGAAGAGCGGAACCTGAGACTTCGGATTAAAAAAAAAAAACCTCTCTCTTTCAAAACTCCGGACACGAGCTTTAAAAAGAATCAAAATGAACTGAGGACAACTATGGTCAGAAAAGACATTCTGCTCTGTCATTATTGGCCATGGAGTCCGAGCTGGGGAGGGAGCTGGACTTTGAGGATGTCATTTGCGACTTTGCAAAGAAAAAGACTAGGAAGAAGAATGTCTAAAGGCAAGAGCCACTGTGCTTCCAGTGGAGTAGGCCACTATGAACTGTTATGATTGTTTAGATATTTAAAGGAGCTCTCCGTGATTCTGCACAATTTTGAGGCCTGACTTCAGTTTGAAATGTTGGCTCCGCCCCCGAGCTCTCTGATGGTTCCTCACGTTGAGAAAACCCTCCCACTCCCCCTCCGCTCTGCTCCCACTCAGCGTGCACGATGCTACATGCACATCCCGTACGCGTGCACAACCCTCCAGAGGAAACACAGCAGAAGCCACTTTGACTCTATTTTGTTCAAAATAAATGGCCACTTCGTCTCAGGTAAACCAGATTTCACCCTGTCACTACATGTCCAATGCAGACAGGAGCTGCAAAAATGAATTGAAGAAGGACTCGCTCCCCCCCGCCCCTCTGCTGCTGAGTGGAGCAGAGAGGTCGTCACGCTAAATCCTCAGGCAGCGCTTTGCGGGGCCACATATCCAAAACACGCTGATCAATGTGTGATTTTTTTTTCTCAGAAATATAGCATGGATTTCATAGTACATGATGTCAAAAGCATTTTTCTCATCCTGGTTAAATTAAAATCGTGGACAGCGCCTTTAATGCATTTTGCTTATTTGATATGCTTTTTGCATAACATGCAGTTTGCTTCATTGTGGTGTGATGCTGAGAGTCATTGTGTTGTATTTGTTTTTGCAGTATGTGACGTTGTCCAGGTAACTTGGTGATGTTCTAATGCAACCTGCACTTGTTTGTGTTGTGTTATGGCATAGTTATATCTTCAGTCCGTGACATTTGTGAAGTGCTGGTGTGCTTTCTGCTTGGGTGATTTTCGGTGAACACTTCATCGTCATAATCTTTTGCCATGTAATGGGTTGTTATGATTTATTCCATTATATTGTTTTGTGATTAATCAGTGAGATAGCAGGACTTGGTTTCCCATAAAGGGGCGTGGCCAACCTAGCCTCGGAAACCAGCCCCGCCCACTCCAAATCCACATTTGGTTTTTGGAGCTAGGGAGGGTTGCCAACCCTGGTATCATATTAAATTCATAGAAAGACATACAGAGCCATCTCGGACAATTAAAACAAAGCGTTAAACTCAGTGTTTGTTTGTGTGTGTGTGTGTGTGTGTGTGTGTGTGTGTGTGTGTGTGTGTGTGTGTGTGTGTTCTTGTATTTCTATCCTTGTTGGGGCCAAATGTCCCCACAAGGATAGCAAAACGTGAAACGACGTGCCTTGTGGGGACCTTTTTCCGGTCCTAAGTAGGAGAAACAGTGTTTTCTTGACCATGTTGTTGTTACTGAAAAAAGTAAAAGTGCAAAAACATTTCTTTAGGGTTAGGCTTTGTTGTGGTGTGGGTTAGGGTTAGGGTAAGGGTCAGGGTTAGGGGCTAGACATGAATGGGAGTCAATGGAAGGTCCCCACAAGGATAGAAATACGAGACTGTGTGTGTGTGTGTGTGTGTGTGTGTGTGTGTAAAAAGAAGAAATTTTTTTATATATAATATATCTGTGTTTGTGTGTGTGTTAGAGCTGCAACTATCAAGTATTTTTGGAATCGAGTACTCTGCTCATTATTTCTTCAAGTAATCGAGTACTCTATTTTTGGGCTCACGTGATGCATGTTCCATGCATGCGCACTGATCCACGCATCCTCTGGGAGCTTTTCTGTTGACTGTTTCTCTGCTCTTTTATTACAGATTATTTATAGAAAATGAAGCACATACATTGTTAGTCTATTATCATTTAGTATTATAGTTTATTTAGCCTTTTTTTCTGTTTCTGAATCACAGGGCGGCACCCAAGTGATTACACTTTCACTTTCACTTTGGTCAGCAGACCTTCTCATCCTTTTTTTTTTCTTCAAAATCTTTATTGAAAAGCTAGGCATACAGACAAACAATTGTATAAAAAAATAAATTTCACAGCTTACATAATAACAACTGTATATTGAAGATATAACAGGATAAGGAAACATAAAAATGCAAATTAAAAGAAAATTAAGGCATAAACTATCTAACCAGGGGTGACTGAAAATAAATCTTTGAAGTACAGCAGTGTTCGTTTGCTCTTCTTATTTTTTGACAACTCTATAGTGGTTATATAAAAGTTTAATTCAGCAGTAAAAACATTAAAGTTTGGACAAGACCTGGAGAACTTCATCTTATGTATGTGAAACTTACCCATCAAAATCATAAGATTTGTTATAAACCGCATGGGCTTGTCATCAAATTCAAAATGTGAAATAACATCTTTGGGCCTGATTGTGATGGATTGTCTGGTTTTATTACAGATAAATTTCTCCATGTCTCTCCAGAATACAGTAGATGATTGGCAAACACAAAACAAATGAAGGATCGTCTCTGGCTCTTCTCCACAAAAACTGCACATTCCATCCACATCAACAAACCTGGAAATTAGTTTGTTACAAGGATAAATACAATGTAAGATTTTAAAATGAACTTCTCTAATCTTGTTCGAAATGCAAAATTGAGAGGGACACAACCATGTTTTTCGCCAGTTTATCCGGACCAACTGTGAATCCCAAAACATTTTCCGCAGACCTTCTCATCCCTCCAGACAGAGTCTGCTGTCTCCGTCCACCAGTTTTCCATTCTGAAAGTCTTTGTAGACAGAGCAACAGCCTGATGGCTTCAGAGTCACTTTACTGCATGGTTTGTTTGCTGTGGCACTCTGGCACAACTGTATACCGGCGCGACTGGCACGTACACGCAACGCGGTCACGCGCAGGGCTGATATACCGGTATCAGTGAGTGAGTCTGCCCGCCGAGTGGGAGGGCAGCCATGCTGGGCGGTGTCCCACATTGTCCCTCAGAATCATACCCCTTGTCCCCCATTGGGCTCATTAGCAGATGGTCACCCTCGTCGTACCCAAGGTGTCAAAGCCTCTGCAGCAAAGTGTACTACAAACCAGCACAAAAGTCCCACATCCATAGAAAACCCCTGAAGTAAGTAATTTTATGGCAGGATGATAAAAACGAGGCATTAACGCGTTCGTCCCAACGCACACTGTAACGCCCCCCCTCAGCCGCACCTCCCGACACAAAACGCAACAGAACCAGAGATCCGTATGCTCCACCCCAACATATTGGGCCTCGTATGAAACTATGAATACTACATAGTTATTCAGAATACTCAAGGATGCTTTACAATAAAATTAAAAACACAATACAAATAAATAAAACAACAGACATGGTAACACAGCAAATTCAAAGAAGAGTGAAGTTACAGATGATACGTAGATCGAAACAGATGAGTTTTGAGTCTGGATTTGAAATGAGGCAGAGAGTCGATGTTGCGGATGTCTGGTGGGAGAGAGTTCCAGAGTGGAGGAGCAGAGCGGCTGAAAGCTCTGCTCTCTATGGTGTTGAGGCGGGCGGAGGGCACAGAGAGGTGGAGAGAGGAGGAAGACCTGAGGGAACATGAGGGGGGGGGCAACGTGAAGGAGATCAGAAAGATGGGGGGGGCGAGATTGTGGATGGTTTTAAATGTAAACAAAAGAATCTTGAAAGTGATCCGAACTTTGACAGGGAGCCAGTGGAGCTGCTGGAGGACGGGGGTGATGTGGTGAGAGGAAGGGGTTTTGGTGATGATGTGAGCTGCTGAGTTCTGGACCAGCTGGAGCTGATGGAGGGATTTGTGGGGGACACCAAAGAGGAGTGAGTTACAGTAGTCGAGGCGGGAGGCGACGAGGCTGAGTTCGAGGATGGCAGTGGTCTGAGGGGTGAGAGAGGGGCGTAGGTGGAAGTAAGCAGACCGAGTGATGTTATTAATGTGGGAGTGGAAGGAAAGTGAGCTGTGGAGGACGACACCCAGACTCTTAACCTGAGGGGAGGGGACACTGAGGAGCTGTCAATAATGAGGAAAAGCCTGTCAGATTTGGAGAGTGTGGACTTGGTGCCAACAAGAAGAAGTTCTGTTTTATCACCGTTTTATTGAAGGAAATTTTGAGGTGAACCAGGATTTGATTTCAGAGATGCAGAGGGTGAGGGAGGAGGGGGAGAGTGGAGTTTGGTTTACTGGAGAGAGAGAGCTGGGTGTCGTCCGCGTAGCAATGAAAGTTAATACCATGTTTACATGGAAAATATTGCCGAGGGGAAGGAGGTATACGAGGGGGGACCCAAACGTTTCCGGACTGATTCTATTAATAAAAACATACAATGAAGTTCCAACTTTGGCCGCTAGATGTCGCTACAGGATAGCCTCATGCATAACTGTGCCAGGTTTGGTCTTCCCCCGTGAAGCGGTCAACTGACAGTCATTGTTTATGTTGACAGAGTGACACCTCGCTCTTCGATTTTTCAAGATGGCGGATATCCACGGATATGCGCTCTGTCAAAACATTTTGTTTTTTATTGGGAAAACAGCGGCAGAAACACTCACCATGTTGCAGACATTCTTTAAGAAGGATTCTTAGGGTTTCTGAGTGGTTTGGACCCTTTAAGAGTAATCAGATTACATCACGAAGACCAGGCACGCAGAGGACAACAATCCACTTCCAGAACAGAGGAAAACGTCACAAAAACTGAAGAAGACGTCCTGGTAGATCCACGCAGGACTTTTGATGACATTACAGATCTGATGGGACTGTTGTGGAGATCCAGACAGATGATCCTCAGGCGGTTATTAGAAGCAGGGAGACGAAGGCACCCGGAAATGGCCGCATCATAACAGACAGCAGACTACAGGACGCCCGTTACACACAGAAATAGCACCAAATGTTGTGCGTAAAACATATTTTTGGACTAAAACCGTGACCAGCCAGCCTCCCCACCGCCATATTCCCCTGATCTGGCCCCAGGCGACTGCTTTTTGTTGTCAAAGATGAAACTGGAGCGGCAGCGGAAAGGTAAGACAGGCATACAGGCGGGGGAGGGAAAATCGAAGTTCTATCTTTCCGGCACAGTTACGCACGGTCATGGCGACTCTTCTGAACAGTGAAAATCTCGGGTGCAGCGTTGTATTCAAGCCAAAGGAGAGGATTTTGAAGGTGACAGTTTCAAATAATTGTGAAGATTAAAAAATAAAAAGTTATAACCACAGTCCGGGAATTTTGGGTCCACCCTCGTATGACGAAGAGGAGGGGCCCTAGGACGGAGCCCTGGGGCACACCAGAAGCGACAGGGGAGGGCTGAGAGGACAAGGACTTGAGCTGGATAAACTGAGAGCTCCAGTGAGGTAGGAGTGAAACCAGAGAAGGGGGGTGTGTGTGATGCCGATGGAGGAGAGTCTATTGAGCAGGATGGAGTAAGAAACAGTGCCAAAGGCTGCGCTCAGATCGAGGAGGATGAGGATGGAGATGAGACCAGAGTCAGCTGCCATTAGAAGGTCATCTGCAAACTTTAATAATGCTGTTTCAGTTCTGTGGCGGGGACGGAAACCGGACTGGAATTGTTCATAAAGATTTCTCACCTGTCTTAAGCCCCTTTCACACTGGCCAAAAAACCTGTTTAAACCCGCTAATAATCGGCTCCTCATGGCAGTGGGAAAGGGTTTAATTGACATTTTGACCCGGGTCTTTCAACCCTGCAATCGATGCGGGTTTTTAGTGGGTCGGCTACTATCGGCTTTTAGTGGGAGGGGCGAAAGGGAGTGTGAAAGGCAGACACGAGTCGACGCGGTAACTTAGGTGATGACGTTGATGCGGCGTGACTACATTAATGCGCTTGTTGTTGTTTCTGGACACAGCGTGAGATTTCCTTCATCAAGATGACCCAGTACTGGCAAGACAGCGAGACCAGAGAGCTCCTCTGGATCCGTGGGGAAGAGGAGATTTGTCTACAGGTTACGAGGACTGAGCTCTAGTCCATTGTTTACTTTCGCTTTGCTCCGTCGCGCTGATGATGTCATCAATGCGGGACACTATCAGCGGGAAAACGCAGCGAGTCGGCTCACCAGCAGGCAGGTCTGCAGGCAGTGTGAAAGGAGTCAAAAGGCGATTGTTAGCAGGTCGAAAACACGGGTCGACCCGCTAGTTGCAGTGGGAAAGGGGTATTATTCTCTAACTTGCTCTGTCTCAGCCATCATCAAACCCGAAGACACATCTACAGGTATGAAACACACCTGAACTCACAGTGAAGCTAAAGTGTTGTTAGCCTGCTAACCTGTCAGTAACCTGCTGTTGAGAACTGCAGCCTCACCAGGCTGAACTCAGGAACATCTGATGGAGGCAATAATATCTTCAGCCTGGATGGAGGATTTACTGGAGACTGCATGTTTCCTTCTGTCACTGAGGAATGAATGACCTCTGACCTCTTGAAAAAACACTGAGCATGGCCGACCTGAAGACAAACCCTGCTCCACAGGTGCACCTATCCAATGAGAAAAGTGAACATTTCAATAAAAAATGAGTGGACAAGCAGAGGTGGATCAGAAGTAACCTGAGCCTAAAACCACTTCAGGTGCAAGAAATATCTAATTTATAGCATGTGACTAATGTGGACATGGAGAACAGTGTAGCTCACTGTGCACCGACTCTAATTATGAAAACTGACTAAAAGATTATTGATACAGTCATATTTATGCTAAATTAGTACATAATGTGAAAAAGAAACAGCAGGGAGCTGTGATGACAAACGACTCTGCTCAAAACATCACAAAACAAGATTTTTCTGGCCTTCTTTGTCAACAGACAACCTCTGAGTGACAAACCAAAGTCAGAACTCAAAGTCTCTGGACCCGACACTGAGAACCACTGATGTACAGAAAATGGGATGAAAATGGTTCAACTGGAAGGTAAAATGCTGAATGAGCCAAATATAAACTTTATTTTAGTGGATACCACAAACACACATCAGTCTCTGTGTTTCAGTGTCAAAACACCTGAAGAGTCTTTAAGTCCAGAGTCTGACTCTTTAGTCTCTGATTCTTGAGTCATTGGCTCAAGTTTTGGGTAAAAAGTTATCTAAAGTTTTGAGCTGATGAAGCTGGCACCTGACCAACGTTTAGAGTAAAGAAGTTTTGAATGTTATTGTGTTAAGTCTTAAAAAAAACTGCTCTTCCCAGTGAATCATTTTCTATTTTCTCTGTTCTGAAAATCACAGACTGAATAGTCTTGTTTAAATATTAGAAATTGAGTGAATAAACTGAACTTGAAAATAGTTTTAGGTTGTTGCAGATGGATCTTGGCTCCTGTTATGAGATTATCAGCTGATTGTTTGCAGAATGCTGGTGACAGCAACTCATACACTGGTTTGTACAGATCAATAAATCAAAATTCTCAGAGATCTACAGTCATGATGCTCCACCAGCCTCCACTCAATGTTTAATCAGATTCAATAAACTACATTTCAGGCGTTTAGTCATATTTCTGTTTATTTTGCTGAAAGTAACTCAAAAGTAATGCAATTGTGTAACTAGTGCTGTCATGCGATCAAAAAATTATTCTAAATAATTACAGGATTTGTAATTAATTAATCTAATTAATCACATATTAATCTCATATCTGCTTTAGGTCCCCAAGTGAAGAATTCAAATTCAGGGACATTACAGAATTGTAGAGCAGGACTCATCAAATGAATATACTGAGAAGAGAAGATTTGAAATCCACATTTTTGTTAATGATGAATTAAAGCTCAGTCAGGACGTCTTGTCCAAAATAAATTCTGAGCCCAATCATCACGTTTATTAAAATTGTGTTGTGTTGAGATTTATTACATTAGTTTATTTATTTTTTACACCATTTTATGTTACTATTATTTAGTTGTAAACTGACAGCAGCCTACAGTAATTCTGTATACCTGGAGGTGACGCGTGAGCGCTTCCATGCGCCTCTGCAGGTTCTGCTGGACTGTACAGCAGCCGGAGGTCGATCGGGTATTTTTGGGGCAGCAGGATTATATATTTTTCGCTGTTTGGCCCGCGGCTGTTCTGACTCTGATTCAGAACGTTCCTCCTCTTCACTCCAGTCAAGATCTCTGATGTCCGACACATCTCCGCCATCCGATTCCCCCTCACTGACCTCCTGTATCATTGCTAAAGCTTCTTCCACCTTATATCTCTTATTTATGCCTGTTTTTATTGTCTTTCTTTTGGGATTTGGTTGATATTTTTGGCTGTCTGTCTGATTGTCTGCTGTCAGAGCTAGCTCCCTGTTCAGATGCGGCATATGAACCAAAACAAATCAATCGCAGAAAAAAAAAGCCCCGTGAAGTGCGTCTTTTTTATCAGCGGTCTGTGAGACCGCTGTTGGCCTTTGGAGGTATAAATTCTTTGTAATATTATATGTGTCATTGTTAGGGCCTTAATTGCTTCAGAAAAACAGTTTCCTCATTTTTCAGTTTCGGTTTCGGCCAAGAATTGTCATTTCGGTGCATCCCTAATTGTTACATTAATTAAAAAATTGCAAAAACAAAAAAAGAAAAAAAAACCGGCAATATTATGTTTATCCCAATAAATTCTGTGACAATTAATCATCCAGCAAAATTTGTTATCGTGACAGGCCTACGGAATTAACAAAGTTGTCATGGCGTAGATAATATAACATAAAAATCATCTTACCTTTACGCAGAATCAGCATCTTCCATGAACTTGAAGAACTTTTAGAACTATGTACAGTCTTGAAGCCACGTCAGCTGGCTAATGCATGGATGAATCAAATCTTCCCAACAACTGCCGGGGAGGTTTGAAGGTAGCGGACGTCCATCCGTTTCTGCTGAGGCCAGAGCGCACATGAGGCTGGAAAGGAGCCGTGATCCCAGGCGGTTTCTTGCGTCATCCTTCAGGAGTGTCACTTGGGAGAAGGCTCGCTCAACGTGAGCATTTGATATTGGCAGAGTGAGCAGTCTGATCACACCGAGAGCCAATTCTTTGAAACACTGGTTTCCTGCAGCATCTTTGAATGCTTCAACTTGCAGCCAAAATGCGTCAATAGTCTGATCACCTGAGAAGCCGGCTGAAGCAACGTTTCTCCACTGGCACTCCAAGGTGTCGTTTGTGCACGAGAAAAACTCAGCAGGCAGATCTTTAGCTCCTGGCCTATTTGTCACAGAGGTTGGGCAAAACAGTTCCAGTTTGCGCAGCATTTCCAGTGATGCAGGAAGGCACATTTGATATTGAACCAGCACTTCCTTTAAAAAGTCAAAACACCGAGCTGAAATCCTCTCCTTCACTTCTGGCGGTAATGTACTGGCCTCCAACTGTTGCTGGAAGGAGTAACCCAGGTCTGCGTCGTGGTGTGAGAGGTAGAGGCTGGATGATTTCAGGTCTGAACTGTCATTGTTCATGTGTAGTACGCTGGGCTTCACAAGTCTCCTCAGTGTAGACACATATAGTCTGTCAAGATCTCTGAACACACCCAGTGAATCTCCCGTTTCCAGCTGAAAACATTTGTTCACAGTCTTGATCTCCATCAACACAGGCCAAAGAAAGTGCATGTACATGCTGTTTGATTTTTCGCTGTACATTTCAGTCAGAATCCTGGCAGCATAGCAGTGCTCTGCGCCTGATGCCAATCTGAAGTGTAGCTTGAGGGCATCTTCCTGGTCTGAAATCCTCTCAATGCAGTCTGCAATCACCAACCATCTGGTTGAGCTGGGTGATATTAATTTAAGCGGACAGCCACCATCATTAATCGCCTTGTCGATGCTATTATAATCACTCTGGCGTTTTGCAGAATGTGCAAACCAATTGTAAGTTTCCCTGATCATGTATTCCAGGTTGCTTGCATTGCTTTGTTAGCAACAATGTCAAGTGAGTGGCAAACGAATAAGCTGCAAATTAGGCTGCATCTCTTTAAGTAGCGAAAAAACGGCATGTTTTTTTCCGACCATAACACTTGCGCCACCGGTAGCAATCCCCACCATATTTTTGATTTCCAGTCCGCATTCACTGAGAAAAGTCACTATTGCATCTGCTATGCCACTGGCATCTGCGCTGAGAAGGTTGACTAGCCCCAGGTAGGTACTTAGAAACTTTCCGTGTTTCTGGGACCGGTACTTCACACAAATGCAGAGGAGCTTGTTCACTGATATATCAGTGCTCTCATCCACGTAAAGAGAATATGGAGACTCACCAATATCCTCCTTTAACTCCTCTCTGAAGTGCGGTGCCAGAAGGGATGTTATAACTGCCGTACATTTGGTCCTGTGCATTTTGAATGCACCCATCTCCTCTTGCAGTATTTCCGACAAATCATCCACAGCATTGATGGAGGTGTGGCAGGCAACGTAGGTTGCGACCCCAAGTTAACGACGTTTTTGGTCATCTTTGATTGTGGCTTGTCCTGCACCAGGTCCCGCTGGGACAGCGAAGGATTTGACACTGGGCTGACAGCGAGACTTGAGCTTTTTTGTGGCGCCATGTTCCCTCAAGTCGTTGAGATGTGCTCTTAAATCAACGTTACAATACCTGCAACGAGCTTTGCCGTCATCTGCTGGGGCAGGCGCAATCAAGGTTTTTAATTCAGGGTCGGTCTCCCATTCCTTCCTGTAAAGCTTTTTGTATTTTCCCCACTTCGGCATGATGATTATTTTGCTAACAGATTACCACCTTAGAGACGAGAGAGCGCGCACGGGCTTCTGCCTCAGGCTTCTGCGTTGGCGCACTGATGTGACGTCACGTTGTTATGGCGACATTAATAGCGACTGAATAACTCACTGCAAATAAATGTTTTTAATTGAATATAATACGAGTGAATGAAATATACGGAATTTTGTATTTGTACTGTTTTTAAACCATAAAATAATAGTTTGTTGTGCTGTTTCCACAATATAAAAAACCGCCAGATGTTGGTGTAACCCTTTTCTGGCACTAAGAATACTAACTGAGGTTACTAGCTATTATTCAACAGGATCCCAGGTTTTTAGCAGTTGATGGTGAATTGGCTAATTCCTCGATCACCAGTAGATGTTGTTTCAGGCATTAGTGTATCAAAGACAATAATAATAGCGCGGTGCCTCCACTGAGAAATCACTTAACTCACCCTCTATGAGTCGAACATGTAATTACTCAGAAACCATAGAAATATATATACATCAAATGTTAGGAAACCTTAAAGGAACAGAATATCCACAATCATCAAAGAAACTGTACAAAAACACTGCATTTATTTTCTTTCAAAATCAAAATCTGGTCCCCAAAAATAAAGTGTAAGAAACAGGGAGGAGGGAAAAAAAAAATTGGGACCTCACACTCTTCTTCAAAAATAAATACGACCTCTTTTCTGAACCAGGGCAAATAGAAAGTCAAAATACCCCATCTACTGTCAAGAACTCTGCAAAACTCACAATGAAACACACCCCACACTGCAAAGACAGTGCAAAAGCAGCCCAAATATTATATACCCGCCCAATGCATTTTTTCCCCGCCAGATGTCATCACAAGTAGCCCAATTAGGCGGAAAACCACCCAATCTGGCAACACTGATCGTGGCTTCAATCTTATTCTGGACTTGAAAAATAGTCACAGCTTTCCCCTGGAGTGAGAGACTGAGTCCATTTAAATACTCAAAAATATCTGCCAAATACGCCTGTGTCGAAAGCCACTCAAAGTCACAGAATCTGTCGGACAGCTCAAACCTTGTGTTGTTACGGGTCAGGTCGGAGGCTCAGGAGCAGACGACACGGGAGCTCAGATGGCGGGTGACAAAACTGATTTATTTCCAGGAAAAACAAAAACTAAAGGTGAGTCCAAGAGGCGAGCAGTGACCAAGCTGGGTCCGAGGAGGCTCTCGGCAAAGTTCCAGAAGATGAGGATCCGAGTCAGAGTCAATTTGGAGCAGGCGGGCGGCAGGAGCGGCAGGAGGCAGCGAGGCGTGCAGTCGGCAGAACGGGATCCCAAAACTGAGGGCAGAAGAAGAACAGAGTGAGTCGAAGTTCTCCAGAGAAGATCGAAGTGGGCACGTCTCACAAACGGTAGTGTATATTAAGATCCAACGCCGATTCCAGCCAGGACGCCCCTTAAATAGGGACGGGGAAGAGCAGCTGATCTTCAGCCCACTGATGGGCTGGAACCACGCCTCCGAAGCCCTGCTCCAGCACCGCCCACCTGAAAAAAACCAAACAGCCTCCCTACAAGGGAGCAGAGGTACTGGCCGTGACATGTGTCCACAAAAAACACTCTTACTTCATCACGCAGTTCATAAAGCCTTGTGAGCACTTTACCGCGTGACAGCCATCGGACTTCGGTGTGTAGGAGAAGCTGACGATGTTCGCTCCCCATCTCCACGCACAAGATCCCAAACAGGCGGGACTGCAGAGGGCAACTTTTGATGAAATTCACAGTTTTCACAGCTTCCTCCAAAACCTTCTTCAGATTTGCAGGCATAGTTTTAGTGGTGAGTGCCTCACGGTGAATGCTGCAATGTACAGCTGTAACCAGCGGAGCCACGTCCTTCACTCTCTTTACATCTCCACTCAGTCTTCCCTCCATGGCCCTGGCTCCATCCGTCCTCAGTCCAACACATTTTTTCGTGTGCAATCATAAAGTCATTAATGACTTCAAATATGGCTTCCCCCGTGGAGTTTGTTCGTAAAGGCTTGCAAAAAAGAAAGTCCTCATGTATTTCTCCTTTGTGTTCGTATCAGACAGAAGCATGCAGATTTGCCAGGACAGCAATGTCAGTTGATTCGTCAATTTGCAGCACAAAAAAACGACTTGCTGTGATGCGGGACACGAGTTGTTTTAACACGTCTTGATCCTTGTCATCGATACGACGCTTCACTGTGTTGTCAGACAATTAGATCATGTTCAGTTTTTTTGCTGCTTTATCACCAATCATAACACAGACCATTTCCTTTGCAGCTGGTAAAATAAGGTCCTGTTCGGTAGTGTGTGGTTTTCCAGTCTGTGCGATTAACTTTGCCACTTGATAAGAGGCCTCCACAGCCCTCGCATATTCACCTCCTGTCACACAAGTTGTTCAAATAGTCTTTTTATGAGTCATATATTCTCGTAACTTGTTTTCAAAAAACTGCTTAGGCTTGGAGGGAAATTGTCCATGTTTGGTTCCTAGATGGCGACGTAGTTCACACGGCTTAAAGTGCTTCGTTTGCCAGGACCTCAGCGCAGACGACACAAACAGGACGAGGGTTGTCATCGGGTCCCACGCTTGTAAATCCCAACGACAGATACTCACTTGAATACTTTCTTCGTTTCTTTGGGGTTTCTTTTGTTTGCTCGTCTTGAATTCCATCTTGATCATGATCTTCACTTAAATCAACAATTGACTTGCTTTTTATGAGAAGCCACGGATCCATTACTGCGCGGCTGCTTTTCCCGCTGTTCATACTTCCCTCACCTATAATCCCTCCCCACTGTAAACACATTTATTTTATGAATATGTTCCGGCCTGTTTTTAAAGGAGCACAGCGCAGGCTGCTCGTTTTATGCGAAACAGCGCCCCCTGCAGGCCTTTGGCGTAACTGCAGCTTAGTGAAATGCTCGTGTCTGTGACTTTAGCCCATGTACGTGCACAGAAGAGGGGAACTCCTTCCTCGCTCTTTTAGCAGCGCTCCAGTAAAATGTAAGTTTCTTCTGCCTGGTGGGTCTGTGTGGAGCTGTGGCAGTGCTAGAAGCCGGTCTTTTCTTACTTTCTGGAAGATCCATCGTCAGTACTGCTCAGTTGTTGCTGCTAAGCATCTGGCGGAGTAATGGCGGACAAATCGAAACTTAAGGATTACCAGGCCAGCGGGAGGCGCATTACGTCATGCTCAGAGCGATTCGTACCCGAATCACTCATATTGCTGTGCCTTCAGTGCCCTGCACAGGAAAATAGGAGCGACTGCGATCTTGCAGAAATAGCTCTTGCTGCCCATCAGGCGAAGGTGAAAAGGTGTGTGGGTGTGAATAATTGATAATTTAATATTTAAAACTGCGCAGTGCTCCTTTAAAGATCTGTGTAATAAACACATTACTCACAATAGTTAGTGGGTTATAATCCTGATGTCTCTTTTGCATTAAAAATGTAAAATTTTAATGAATGGATGTATAAGAAAATTTTGTCATGAAAGTATTTTCCGGGGTGACCTTCCGCGGCCCCCCTGCAATGCCCTCATGGCCCACCAGGGGGCCGCAGACCCCACTTTGGGATAGACTGATGTAAAACATCAAAGATGTTTATATCAACTGATTGAAGAATAAAAACACTTTCTACAGTATTTTAGAACATTTAGTGTTTATTTGAACTAAACTGCAGCCTGTTAAGAAAACACAAATGTAAACTTCTGGCCATTAAGTAGTGCAAATCTCTGTAACTGTACATTAGACCTACTGTGTGCCAGTGGACCTGCAGTCAGTGTTCAGCTCGGCTCTGGTCGCCTGCTGGTTGCTTGTTTTAGCAGAGCGGCTCGTCTCCCTGCTGGCTGCATTTGGGCTCGGGCTTGGGTTAGCATGGGGTTAGCATGGGGTTAGCATGGGGTTAGCAGCAGCAGCAACAAGTGTCATTCTAGCATGTGTTGATGGGAGCTGCTTTATAAAGTTCCAGTTGCTTGAGACAGACATGGATAAAGTCTTCCAGTGAGACTTTCAGTTCCAGAACGCCACCTTTGAACGTCCTGGGCTCGAGCTCGACGCCATTGTCTCTGTCCTGTTGTGTTTACCGGTCAAAGCGCAGCGAGTGAGACATGTGAGCAGGGCATCATCCGCCCACCAGCCAATCATCATCTCCTCTTCGTCACCCCCCCGACCCTCCCCTACCCTCTCCCCCTCTCCCTCCCTCTTCCCTGCTCTCTCCTGCAGCTGATGTGTGCGGCAGAAGCGACACTCGCGCTTCATTCAGTCAGTAGTAACGCGCCACTTCATATTCTCAGTAATGGTAATGGCGTTGCAACGATGGGAAAAGTAATTAATTAGATTATTCGTTACTGAAAAAAATAACACATTACTAACGCCGTTATATTCTAACGCTGTTATTACCAACACTGGTAGTAGCCGAGTCAAAATGAGTGAAATCAATACGATTCAGTCTTTGCGTTCAGTGCTGTTTTCCCGGAGAACTTTTGAAGAAAAAAGGGAAATAATTTCAAGTGGTCGACCTACTCCTGATGTAGTCATCACCAAAAGTAAAGAACTTTTTGTCCGTCACCTTCAAGCTAGCACATATGAAAAACATAAATGGCTAGCTGGCTGTCCACAGGTTAGCAAACTGTTCTGTTGGCCATGTCTCCTTTTTTCCACGGAACACAGTCTGATCTACGACAGGTTATGACGATCTGAACAACCTTCACACTGCTGTGAGCAGGCATGAGCGCGCATCTCCGCACATACTTTGTGTGGTAAACCTGCAGACGTTTGGAAACACACCGATCAATCATCAGCCGAATGAGGGACTGCGACTCGCCACAGAGCAGCACAACGCGCGGGTAAAAAAGAACCGGGACGTGTTGAAGAGGCTTGTGGACATCGTTGTCTACCTTGGAGCACAGGAGCAGGCCTTTCGAGGGCACTCAGAAGGGGAAGGATCAGAAAACCATGGTAACTACATTGAACTTGTCAATCTACTATGGAAATATGACCAGAGGCTTGCCCATCATTTGGAGTCATGTACTGTGTCCTCTGGCATGTCAAGCCACATTCAGAATGATTTGATTGAAGCTGTGGCGAGTGTGGTGTTGAATGAGATACAATCTGAAATCAAAGGTGCAAGCTTTGTAGCTATACTTCTTGGTGAGACGACTGATGTGTCCGACTTCGCCCAGCTTTCTACTGTCTGAATATGTCACCAATGAGGGAGAGGTGGAGAGATTTGTCGGCTTTTCTGATGTCAGTGCTGACAGAACAGCAGCGGCCCTCGCAGAGCATGTTTTTTCCGCTGTGGATAAAATGCAATGCGGTGACAAGCTTGTTGGTCAAACATATGATGGGGCCGCAGTGATGTCTCGTGAGGGACCGATACCCGTCTTGCTTTTTCATGCACTGTACTGCCCACATTCTTAATTTGGTGCTGTCACAAGCGTGCAGCACTATCAAAGACTGCAAGGTTTGTTTTTCAACTTTAAATGGTGTGGCGTCATTTTTGCCACCTCTGCAAGGCGCACCAAAGCTCTTGATGACATTGTGAAGGGGCGATTCCCCCGAGCTGCCCCAGCTCGGTGGAATTACACGTCTAGGTTGGTGAACACAGCAAAGGATAACCACGAAGCACTAATCGAACTGTTTAATGACATCAGAAACAACCCGTTGGGCTGGGACGAGAGGTCCATTCTTTCAGCAGGAGGCTTTCTGCAATATTTAAAGGACCCCAAAGTCGTATTTCTTCTGCAGCCTTTTTCCGATGTTTTATCAAACACAGATGTGCTTTTCAACATCCTGCAAACCAAAGGCTTTGATATTGGCTATTGTGTAAATCAAATGAAGAGAACAGCAGAACAGTTGCAAAGACAGAGAGGGGAATTTGAACATGTTTTTGAACATGTTTTGCTCTGGTCCCGGAACCAGAGAACCCAGCAAAGAGGTGCAGAGGGGCAAATGACATGAAGACGGAATATAAAGAACTTTATTTCAAAGTGCTGGACACGATTGATTCCCAAATGCAACAGCGTCTTTCATCTTAGGCATTTCTGGGCCTCCTGGACTTCTCCAGATTCCATCACTATGAGCAGGCTCTTCCAGACAGCACATCTGACTCTCTCAAATACACTTATGGACATTTTTTTGATGATGTGCTTTAGCGCAGTGAGCTGAAAGTGTTGTATGTGTCTCCTGATCTGAAAAAACGAAACACCTCGGAATTAACCCATTTCATGTGCTGAAATGGCCTGTGTGATGCCATGCCTCAACTCTTCAAACTGTGTGAACTGTTCCTCACTCTGCCATCCACCACTGCCTCAGTACAAAGAACATTCTTTGGACTAAAACTGATCAAGACGTATCAGCGCAATGCTATGAGACAGCAGAGATTGTCTGGCCTTGCCATCATGTCTGTTGAACGGAGGATGCTTCAGAAGATCAAGTCGGATGAAAGCTTCTATGACAAAGTCATCGCGGAGTTTACCAAGAAGGCCCGTAGGATGGAATTCATCTATAAATAGGGTAGGACATTTATGTATTATTGAGTGTGTTTTTATGTTACTGGCCTTGTCGATTACGTCACTGTATTTATTCATTAACCAGTTTTTTTGCTTCTTCAACTAACTTGTTATTGGAAATATGTTAGTGTCTTCATTAATGAGGCCTAAATAATTTACCTTGCAGCAAATATCTTTGAAAAGTTTTCAAAACTCTTTACGCGTGCTGTCCATGGTGCTGAAACCCCCTGGCGCTGCTTTTGGACATACATTTTTTTCCTCTCCCCTGCTCCGCTCGAGCGCGGCTGATCTCGGCTTGAGCCCACCTCATGGGCTTGAGCCAGTTCCGAATACTGTAAATTCCAACATGTTGTTGGTAACATTGCGGGCATTATTTATATTTATATTATTTGGCTGACCATGGAGCTGGTTACATTACTGTGTGTGCGCATCAACCATATGCCAGTCCTGAATATTTCCTTTTTCATTTATCCTTTACCTATACCGGCACTGTAAATTCCAACACATTGTTGTTGGTAACATGGGGCAAGTGTGAGAGTGTCTATTAAAATCGCATTGATGTACTAGTTAGAAAACTACGAGGCCCCGGAGATGTCCAGAGCCCCAGAGGCATCTCACATAGCGTAGAGGGAACGCTTTGTTAACGCGTACCCACACTACAGAAGGCGTTCCCTCGCCTTAATAAAATATTCTGCAGCCTAACACCTCCGGGGCTCCGTAAAAAACATGACGTGTTTTTATTAATAAATAAATAAATACCCAAAAATTGGGCGCTGGCTGTAGTTGACACTTCAGCATGACCACTGAAACAGGTCACTGCTCGCCACTGACATATATATAAAGTGTGTTCTCGCCACCCCGGCGGTATTGTGTCTGTCTCCTTCCAGCTCGGTCCTCTACCAGAGGGCTGGGAGCTGGAGGGTTCTGCAGGATCTTAGCTGGTCCTAGGATTGTGCTCTTCTGAACAGAGCTCTCAGATGTTGTTCCTGGTCTCTGCTGGAGCCATCCTCCCAGCTTGGGGGTTCCTGCTCCCAGTGTCCCGGTCACTACTGGTATCACTGTTGCCTTCACGCCCCACACTCTCTCTCTCTCCTCCCTCAGCCCTTGGTGCTTCTCCAGCTTCTCTGCTCCTTCTTCCTGATGTTCCATCACTTGGGATTGCTACATCTATCACCACAGCTGTCTTCTGCTGTTTATCCACCACCACTATGTCAGGTTGATTGGTCGTCACCTGCTGGTCAGTCTGGATCTGGAAGTCCCACAGGATCTTGGCTCGATTGTTCTGGACCACCTTTGGAGGTGTCTCCCATCTAGACCCTGGGACCTCCAGTCCATACTGGGTACATATGAGGGGGGACCCAAAAGTTCCTGGAATTTGATTGTAGCTTTTTATTTCTGACATTTCAAAATAAAACTTTACCGTCGCCTTCAAAATAATCTCCATCTGCATTAATGCAGCGCTCCAGCCGTGTCTCCCACTTGACGAATGCGTCGTCAGACCCGTGCGTAATTGTGCCATTCAGGGCCGGCTGCGATTTGTCTGTCCCCTCCTCCACATCTGCAAACCGCTGTCCCTTCAGCTGCTTCTTCAACTTGGGGAACAAGAAAAAGTCACTGGAGGCTTCATCTGGAGAATCAGGCGGATGGGAGAGGAGATTCATCTCATTCTTCTCCAGAAACTGCGTGAGGCGCAGCGCCGTGTCCGCTGGCGCTCTGTGGTGGTGGATCAACCGGCTCCACTCCGCCACGACGCTCTGCTTCCTCCTCACATCCTCACGGAGCGTCTGAGGACTTCCTGTAGTAGTCCTGGTTTACAGTCTGACCTGGAGGGACAGACTCGCTGTGGACGAGACCCTGGACAGCCAAGAAGCAGCTCAGCATTGTTTTCACGGCTGAGCGGACCTGACGCGCCGACATCTGGCCCTTCTCAGACCCCCGGACCACTCATGGACCTGAGTCTTCCCCAGAGCAGCATCCTTGTAGGCTTGCTGCAACAAGCTGAGTGTTTCTGCTGCTGTTTGTTTTCCAGCAAAAAGCAGAATTTAATGTTTACGCGCTGCTCTGGCTTTTCAGTTAATGTCGCCATTTTGGAAAAATCGCAGACCGCCGCTGCACTCTGTTACTATAAATAGCACCTGACAGACGTCAGTGTCACTGTGGGAGCTCAGCTTTTTCACAGATATGCACGAGGCTTACCTGCAGCACATCTGACGGCCAGAAGTCGAAACTCATTATTAGTATTTTATGACCAAATTCCGGGAACTTAACCGGCATTACTATTGCAACAACACATCATCAGTAGGGTAAACTAACCTGTCTCACGACGGTCTAAACCCAGCTCACGTTCTCTATTAGTGGGTGAACAATCCAACGCTTGGTGAATTCTGCTTCACAATGATAGGAAGAGCCGACATCGAAGGATCAAAAAGCGACGTCGCTATGAACGCTTGGCCGCCACAACTTTTCTGACACCTCCTGCTTAAAATCCAAAAAGTCAGAAGGCTCGTGAGGCCCCGCTTTCACGGTCTGTACTCATACTGAAAATCAAGATCAAGCGAGCTTTTGCCCTTCTGCTCTATGGGAGGTTTCTGTCCTCCCTGAGCTCGCCTTAGGACACCTGCGTTACTGTTTGACTGGTGTACCGCCCCAGTCAAACTCCCAACCTGCCACTGTCCCCGCGGTTCAGTCAACGCTGGCGCACCTTGCTGCCGCTGCTCACCGCTAGTCAGCTGCCTACCTGCTCGGCTACCTGCTCGGCTCCTATTACTTAGGGCACCTGTTTCAGATAATCATGTTTATCCCCTCGGTGAGCGACGAGGCTTTTAATATCTGGGACAGAAAGGAAATACACTTGTAACCTTTACCCACTGTCAGAGGTAAGGGCCTCCCAGATCCTTATATCTTTGTCTATTGAATAAATGGGATGAAGCTTCTTCACTTAATTGCTCTCCCTGAGTCAAATCAGTCACGAGCAGAAGCAGATGAAGCAAAAACACCAAACCAGAAGTTAAAGAAAGATCATAATTTACTGAAACAATAAAGTAAACCGAAACCGAAATCCATCCGCTTTACAGGGTTTAAAGTAAAGTATGAAGGGCCCACTCCAAGACACACACACACACACACACACACACACACACACACACCTGGCTTACTGTCCTAAGTTGCAGGCCTGGGCGATGCTTGGGAGCGGTGAGGCCAGAAACTCAAAGGCCGCTTCGCTCTCAGAGCACAAATAAAAAAAGAAAGAGTACCTGATCCCTAGCTCCAGTATTGTGAATCCAGTGCCAGAGAATCCAGAAGTGTCCTGATGATGGTGATGATGGTGATGATCAGCAGAAGCGTCCAGGGAGCCCAGTCAGCCGTCCTGTGCCTCAGCGCCTTCCTTAAGGTCATGGTCTTCACCTCCAGGCCGGATCGCTGTGCCAGCGAAGACTACGGCACTGATTGCCCAAACGGGATTGTAACCGGCCAGACCGGGTGGCTCCGGACTACCGCCGGTCCACAAAGCAGGACTCCGTGTCCCCTGACAACCGCTGGGCTAGCGATCTCAGGAAAAACACTTAAACAGTCCGACGGCCGCGTCCCCTGCTCCATGGCTTCTGCCGTCAAGCATATGCATAGGACACACCTCCTCCTCCAGATTCAGTCAATCAAGCTAATATACACCATGGCGCCAATAAGAAAACACAGACACAGAACTTCCTGTTTGTTGCCCTTCAAAACAAAACAAAAATAAAATACAACTCATACATGTCATTCCTCATCCCTTTCAGTCAGATGGTAAACATTTACTCAAAGAAACATAAATTTCACTCCTTTGCATAACTCATTCCATAATTCAATAATCTTCATATATTCTCTCACAGTTGTCTGGGTTACATCCTCCCCCTCCTAAATGCCTGATATCTTCATCAGATGTAATGTAACCATATGGAAGGTATAACGAGGTTTTACCAATGTTTATGGTAATGCCTCTGTGTACTATGGTGAGAGGTTGATCTCGGGATTTACCCGGTTGATCATAAGTGAGTTTGACAACAGGTTTAAGTGTTCGTTTGGGTCTAGGAGGTGTTTGTGGGGGGAGTATGTTGTGAGGATTTGGGTGTCTCTGGTCTTCGCTAGAGGCAGTTTCAGGCTTGGCATCGGACTCAGGGGATCTACTCTGCTCATCCTCCTCAACAGGACGATCTCGACCTCCCACAGGAAGATCTTCTGAAACACTGTCACTCCTGGACATGGTATTTTCTCTTTCCTCGGGCCTATAACGGCTGCTCTCAGTTCTGTCTTTGAGTAGCTGTTCGAGGTAAGTTCTGTAGTTTCTTTGAGGTCTAACATACTCAAAATCAGACAACTCAGAAGACGGGTCACTTTCCATTTGTGCTACAAGTTCGACAGAAAGGTGCTTACTCCTTCAGGTAGGTTGCCTCGTTTGCGCCTGACCTGTACATTGATAACACATTTGGGTCTTTTGAACAGTTGGTGGACAGATTTAATATTCCTAAATCACATTTCTTTAGATATTTACAATTGAGAAATTTTGTTAGATCTAACTTCGAACGCTTTCCCTTTTCTCTCTCTTGTTCACTGATGGACGATCTATTAAACTGTCGTACTGATGGAAATAAGATGCTGAACATAATATATTCCCTGTTTGCTTGATATCATGAAACTAATCTGGCTCAACTGAAACGGAAATGGGAAACAGATTTGTGCAGACCCATATCAGATTTAGACTGGAAAGAGGTTATAAGGAATATCCATTCTTCCTCGATCTCACTTAGACAAGCTGTGGTTCAGTTCAAAGTGGTGCATCGTCTGCATCGGTCCAAAGACAAATGGTCTAAGATCAAACTGGTATTGGACTCATCATGTGACCGCTGTAAACAAATGCCTGCTACGCTTTTTCATGCATTCTGGACGTGTCCGAAACTTTATGAATATTGGCGAACAATATTTGAGGCTTTTCCTGACATCTGTGGAAAAACTGTTGATCCTTCTCTTTGACAGCCTTATTTGGAGTAGTCTCTTGAAATGGTGCCTTAAACACACACCAGATGGACTTGATTGCTTTTTGCTCTTTGCTAGCTCGAAGACTTATTCTGTATAAATGGAAGGATCCATGTCCACCAACATTTGGCCATTGGATTAAAGAGGTCATGAATCATTTACATTTGGAAAAATCTGTCACACTACAAAAGGCTCCATTGGAAAATTTTATGATCAGTGGCGGCCATTTCTGACTTATTTTGATGGTGTATCTTCTGACATAACATAACTTTCATTTTTTGTAATGTATTCAAGCTTTGTATTTCTTTTTCTTTTTTATTCATTCTATGATCCGGTATAGCTGGGGTGGGGTGCTGTTTGTTCGTTTTGTTTATTTTTGTCTTTGTAATTGTTGTTGAAAAACAATAAAAAGACATTGTTAAAAAAAAAAATGGAAATCACTCGGTCTGCTTACTTCCACCTACGCCCCTCTCTCACCCCTCAGACCACTGCCATCCTGGTCCACAGCCTCGTCACCTCCCGCCTCGACAACTGTAACTCACTCCTCTTTGGTGTCCCCCACAAATCCCTCCATCAGCTCCAGCTGGTCCAGAACTCAGCAGCTCACATCATCACCAAAACCCCTTCCTCTCACCACATCACCCCCGTCCTCCAGCAGCTCCACTGGCTCTCTGTCAAATTCCGGATCATCTTCAAAATACTCCTGTTTACATTTAGAGCCATCCACAATCTCGCCCCCCCCATCTGTCTGATCTCCTTCACGTTGCCACCCCCTCATGCTCCCTCAGGTCTTCCTCCTCTCTCCACCTCTCTGTGCCCTCCGCCCGCCTCAGCACCATGGGGAGCAGAGCTTTCAGCCGCTCTGCCCCTCCACTCTGGAACTCTCTCCCACCAGACATCCGCAACATCGACTCTCTGCCTCATTTCAAATCCAGACTCAAAACCCATCTGGTTGAATCTGCCTATCAGCTGTAATTTCACTCTTTCTTTTGTGTTCATTGTCTGTTGGTTCCTTTTGTGTTTTGTTCTCAATTGCAAAGCGTCCTTGAGTGTCTAGAAAGGTGGTATAAAATTCAATGTGTTGTTATTATTGTCATTATTATTATTATTATTATTATTATTGTTATCATCATTATCATCATCATTATTATTATTATTATTATTATTACTATGCCCGCTACCTGGTTGTGCCGTTCCATGTATGCCTTGCCTGCCAGCATCTGACCCCCTGCTGTGATGTCTGTACTGTCTCTGGGGCTTCTTTGCACAGTCTGTACCTGGGGTCTGGTTTGGTGTGGTAGATCCCGGCCTCTACTGGTCTTGTGTTCAGGGCCTGTTCTTGTGCAGCCATGATTAGTGCCTCTGTGCTGTCCTTCAGTCCAGCCTTTTCCAGCCACTGGTATGTTTTTCCAATGTCAGCCACTTCTTCAATGTGTCGGTGGTCCATGCCATGCAGGGCTTTGTCTGTCCATGATAGCTCCTCTGGCTCCTCCTTACTGGGCTTTTAATGTCTGAGGCATTCACTTAGCAGATCATCACTGGGGGCCATCTTCTTGGTATACTCATGGAGGCTCTTGGTTTCCTCTTGGATAGTGCCTCTGACACTCACTAGTCCTCGGCCTCCCTCCTTTCTCTTGGTGTACAGCCTCAGTATGCTGGACTTAGGGTGGAACCCTCCGTGCATTGTAAGGAGCTTTCTTGTCTTGATAGCAGTGGCTTGCATTTCTTCCAGTGGCCAGGATATTATGCCAGCAGGGTATCTGATTACTGGTAGGGCGTAGGTGTTTATGGCCTGGATCTTATTTTTGCCATTCAGCTGGCTCTTCAGGACCTGTCTTACTCTCTGTAGGCATTTGGCTGTGGCTGACTTTCCAGCTGCCTCCTCATGGTTACCATTTACCTGTGGGATCCCCAGGTACTTGTAGCTGTCCTGCACATCTGTTATGTTCCCTTCAGGTAATTCAACTCCTTCAGTTGTGATCACCTTCCCTCTTCTAGATACCATTCGTCCACACTTATCCAGTCCGAATGACATCCTGATGTCATTGCTGTATATCCTGGTGAGGTGAATCAGGGAGTTGATGCCACACTCATTCTTGGCATGCAGTTTGATGTCATCCATGTAGAGGAGGTGGCTGACAATTGTTCCGCTCTTGAACCGGTATCCAAAGCCGCTCTTGCTAATGATCTGGCTGAGGGGGTTCAGGCCTATCAGAACAGCAGGGGGGACAGGGCATCTCCTTGGTATATGCCGCATTTGATGCTCACCTGTGCCACTGGCTTTGAGTTGGCCTCTAGACTGGTCTTCCACAGCCCCATTGAGTTCTGAATGAAGCTCCTTAGAGTCCTGTTGATGTTGTACAATTTCCAGCACTCCAGTATCCACGTGTGTGGCACTGAGTCAGAGGCTTTCTTGTAATCAATCCAGGCAGTGCACAGGTTGGTGCTGCGGGCCTTGCAGTCTTGGGCGATTGCCCTGTCAACCAGTAACTGGTGTTTGGCCCCCCTGTTGTTATTGCCAATCCCTTTTTGTGCTTTACTCATGTACTGATCCATGTGCCTACTTATCTTGGCCGCTATGATGCCTGATAGGAGTTTCCATGTGGTGCTGAGGCAGGTTCTCGGCCGGTAGTTTGATGGTATTGTTCCCTTCTGGGTGTCCTTCATGATGAGGACTGTCCGGCCTTGGGTTAGCCACTCTGGGGGGGTCCCTGATATTAGCAGCTGGTTCATTTGTGCTGCAAGGCATTCATGGAGTGCAGTTAGCTTCTTAAGCCAGTAGGTGTGAATCTTGTCGGGCCCTGGAGCAGTCCAGCTCTTCATTTTGGCCACTCTTGCCTGTACATCTGCTGTTGTAATTACTACTGGGTCTTGTTCTGGGAGGTTGCTGTGCTCTGCCTGCAGGCCTGCCAGCCATTGGGCATTGGTGTTGTGTGACACCTCTTTCTCCCAGATACTCTTCCAGTATTGCTCAGTCTCAGCCCTGGGTGGGTCTGCTGTGGTCTTACTACCCTGTCACTGAGAGTAGACCTTAGCTGGATTGTAGGAGAACACCCTGTTTATTCCCCTGGTCTCCACTTCTCTGGTGTATCTCTTTAGGCGGGTAGCTAGGGCTGTGAGTCTTTGCTTAGCAGTCTCCAGTGCCTCAGTTATTGGGCAGTTCTCTCTTGAGATTCACCCCTCTGCTTAGTTCTGTGAGGAAGCTGACTTCTCTCCGTGTTGCCATGATTTTTGCCTCTAGCCTCCTTTCCCATGGAGGTTCTTGGTCACTCCGGCTACTTGTAGCCAAGCATCTCTAGGATGACTGTTGCTGTTGCATATATCAGCTGATTGGTCTCAGTGATGGTGCTGGTAGGGATTGTTAGCAGTGCTGTGTTCACATCTTCCAGTAGAGATTCCAGTGGTACTTTATCATTACTTAGCCTTGGCAGCCAGGAGGGTGTTGAGT